>NC_053431.1:60179852-60305300 GCF_007990345.1 Gossypium hirsutum
CATTGGATTCCAATCATGTCTCCACCTATGATTTTTTCTAAATTTTTGGGGCAACTGTACAGTTATTATCAAAGTCTCCATGTTACAGGGGTCGACTACACTGACCTTTTCCATTACGACTGGATATCTCTCTGCACAGAGCTTCAATACTGATGCCGTTGTTTCTATGGAAACTAGACTCAGAGAGGAATCCATACATATATGGTATGACCCCTAATTATCTCTGGTCAATTTATAGTGAATTTCCAAAGGCGGAACAGTGAATCCAGAAACTGTTCTGGCCTGTTCCACAAGAACCCGAATATCTCTTTCTGTACTGTTCCTATAATTGTTTCGTTACTTCCATATGAAAGTAGATTCATCAAGGTTCGATTACATAATTTATTCACTATTTAATTCCACTCCTACGAATTCTTGTGATTTTTCCAATCCACACCACTGCTGCTATCAGCTTCTGTTTTCAAAGTGAACCTTACCTAATTTGGGGTTTCATGGACCAACTAGGGCCTTGTCATACATAAGCCCACATATGATCATACTTAGCCATTCTAGTGGCTGATCATTTGCTCAACACTTCCATTCCAACATAGTTACATCATGAAACCATCTATACATTCATAAATACGAATGGTCTAATGCCATACTCCACTTCTACAAGCCATTTTCGCATGGCTGTACACTTATACATTTCATAAAGTACTCGAAAGACAACAATGGGTAGTCCTATACATGCCATAACAAAATTCAACCAAAATAGTACCCAAAAGAGCCTTTGATAGTGTGGGCGACTTCGACTTCAAGATCCCGAGTCCGATAGCTGGAGAACCAAAATCTATAAAACAGAGGAGCAATGTAACGAGTAAGCAATTTATGCTTAGTAAGTTTGAGCAAGGAATTCCAGCATGCACAAAGAATAGCACACATTTAGCTAAACGGAATATTTCATAAAACGCAATTTACCGATATCAAACTTGCTTCACAACATTAACAACCCTTATGTACATACACAATAAACTAACTTGGCCGAAGGCCGGTAGCTCGTTTATCAACTGAGCGAACATTTATTTGTAAGGGCTCGACTAAATTCAACACATACGTAACATATCCCCATATTGGGATGTTTTTCGAGTATTCGCTGGAATTTTACAGCAAGCTCATTCATTACCAAATCACGTACCTTCGGGATTTAACCGGATATAGCTCCTCGTTCAAATGCCTTCGGGACGTAGCCCGGTTTTAGTAACTCACACAATGCCTTCGGGACGTAACCCGGATTTAACAACTCGCACGAATGCCTTCGGGACTTAACCCGGATTTAATAACTCGCACGAATGCCTTCGGGACTTAACCCGGATTTAATATCTCGCACAAAGGCCTTCGGATCTTAATCCGGATATATTCACTTAGCACAAAGCCTTCGGGACTTAGCCCGGACAGCATTCACTTAATCATGCACATCTAACAATAATTCATAGCACATTCATATTTCATTTTCGTTTACGAAACTCAAACACAAGGCACATATTGTCCTTGCACATTCGGCTCAATAGCCACACATAGAGCATGATTTAATCACATCGAAACTTAAGCTCTCTTACTCAAGAACTTACCTCGGGTGTTGTCGAACGATCCCGCTAACTATTCGACCGCTTTTTCCTTCCCTTTATCGGATTTATTTCCCCTTTGTTCTTGAGCTTAATCAAACAAATAAATTGGTTTCATCATTTAGGCATCAAAAGATGAACACAAGGCACTTAGCCCATATTCATACATTAGACATTAAAGTCTCATACATGCAAAAATCATGCATCAACACAACATATTAGCTAATTTCTTTCCCCTTGGCCGAATATGCATGTCCATTTTTGGGGTCGATTTCAACATTTAATACACACATATACCCACTAGTAAAGCATCCTCCCCCTTTTCATCGATTTAACACATGCATTGCTCATCAACATGCAAAGTTACATTCGGCCTTAGCACACATCTTGCTAGCCGATTCTTCTCCCTTTAGCAACCAATGCACATATGTGCTCACACAAAAATGCTAAAAAGGAGGTTCAAGAATCATCAAGCCATCATCACATGCATCATTAACAAGCTTCATATTTTGCATGCAATGGCATTAACACAACCTCCACCTAGGCCGAATCTTAACTCATCCTCATACCTCATCACCACAACATCAAACATCAACCAAGAATGATGCATCCATGGTCGAGTGCCATTTCCATCACATAGCAAGATTTAGACCATGGGCTAGGTAGAACTCAAGCTAACCACTAAATCATGCATGCATCTCATGAAACATCATCAAACATACCTTAGCCTAGCTACATGCATGGCCGAATCTCTTCACCTTTCTTCTTCTTTCCTCCTTAAAATTTTTGGCCAAGGATGAACCAAAGGATAAGAAATTTTTTTCTTTGTTTTTTTTTCTTTCTAATTTAGGCTAAATGGAGGTGAGAAAGGATGAACACAAACTTTTCTCCTTTCTTCTCTTGAGCTCACGGCAATGGGGGGGAACAAACACTACACACACATTTTTTTTCTTTTGTTTCCATTTCTTTATTACCCATACTTCTTATTTTATTCTTCCACTAACAAAACATGTTTCATGACATGTTTTGCCCATCATTCTTTGTCATGGCCGACCACTACTCATTAGGGGGGGAATTTGACATGCAAGTCCCCCTTTGTCCACATGCACTAGTAGGTCCTCACACATTGACCTATCACATTTTAGAATTTTCTCACATAAGTCCTATTGACTAAATTCACATGAAATCAACCAAATTGAAGCTTGAAATTTTCACACATTCATAATTACATATTCTACACAATAAGTATCACATTCAAACATTTCGGTGACTCGGTTTAGCGGTCCCGAAACCACTTCCCGACTAGGGTCAACTTTGGGCTGTCACAACTCTCCCCCACTTAAGAAATTTTCGTCCCCGAAAATCTTACCGGTAAATAGGTTTGGGTATCGTTCTTTCATCGAGCTCTCGGTCTCCCAAGTAGCTTCCTCGATCCCGAGTTTGAGCCATAACACCTTTACTAGCGGAACTCTTTTGTTTCGCAACTCCTTCACTTCACGAGCTAGGATACGCATCGGTTCTTCTTCATAGCTCATGTCGACTTGAATTTCAACCTCCGATGGGCTAATTATGTGCGATGGATCAGATCGATAGCGTCGAAGCATCGAAACATGAAAGACGTCATGAATCTTTTCAAGCTCCGGGGGCAAAATCAATCTATACGCAACCGGACCAACTCGTTCGGAGATTTCGTACGGCCCAATGAATCTTGGGCTCAACTTGCCCTTACGGCCGAACCTGAGTATCTTTTTCCAAGGTGAAACCTTAAGGAACACTTTGTCTCCCACCTGATACTCGATGTCTTTTCGTTTCAAATCTGCGTACGATTTCTGACGATCCGTGGATACCTTCAGACTTTCACGGATTACCTTTACTTTCTGTTCAGCATCTCTAATCAAATCAATTCCGAAAATTTTGCTTTCACCGAGCTCGGTCCAAAACAATGGTGTACGGCATTTACGACCGTACAAAGCCTCATAAGGTGCCATCTTAATACTTGATTGAAAACTATTGTTGTAAGCGAATTCAATCAAAGGTAAATACCGTTCCCATGAACTACTGAACTCGAGGATGCAACATCTCAACATATCCTCAAGTATCTGAATTATCCGCTCGGATTGACCATCGGTTTGGGGGGTGAAAAGCAGTGCTAAAATGCAGCTTGGTACCCAGAGCTTCTTGCAATTTCTTCCAAAATCGTGAGGTGAATCTCGGATCTCTATCCGACACGATAGAAACAGGTACCCCGTGTAATCTCACAATTTGATAAACGTACAATTCAGCTAGTTATCCAATGAAAAATCCGTACGTACGGGGATGAAATGAGCCGACTTAGTCAGTCTATCAACAATAACCCATATCGCATCCTTCTCACTTGCTGACAAGGGCAGTCCGGACACAAAGTCCATTGTGACTCGATCCCATTTCCACTCGGGTATCATGATCGGCTGGAGTAATCCTGAAAGCACTTGATGTTCCGCTTTCACTTGTTGACATATTAAACATCTCGAAACAAAGTCGGAGATGTCCCGTTTCATACCATGCCACCAAAATTGACGTTTCAAATCGTTGTACATTTTCGTACTCCCCTGGTGAATTGACATTCGGCTACAATGGGCTTCGTTCAGAATCATCGAAATGAGTTCCGAATTCCTTGGAACACACAAACGATTTCTGAACCTCAAACAATCATCATCATCAATTTGAAACTCCGATTCCTCGTTCGGAAAACACTTAGCCCGTTTTGCATCCAATTCATCATCGACTTTCTGAGCTTCACGAATTTGGTGAGTCAATAATGGTTTAGCTTTTAATTCAGCTACTAACACATTGTCTGGTAGAACAGACAAATGCACGTTCATCGCTCGTAAAGCAAACAATGACTTCCGGCTTAAGGCGTCCGCAACCACGTTAGCCTTTCCCAGGTGGTAATCAATGACAAGCTCGTAATCTTTCAACAACTCAAGCCAACGTCTTTGTCACAGATTCAAGTCTCGTTGAGTCATCAAATATTTGAGACTTTTGTGATCCGAAAATACATGGCACTTCTCACCAAACAGATAATGTCGCCATATTTTTAAAGCAAACACGATGGCAGCTAGTTCGAGATCATGGGTCGGATAATTCCTCTCGTGTGGCTTCAATTGTCTCGACGCATAGGCCACGACTCGACCTTCTTGCATCAATACGCAACCCAACCCAAGTAGGGATGCGTCACTATAAATGACAAACTCTTTACCTGATTCGGGTTGCACCAAAATTGGAGCTTCAGTCAAACGAGTTTTCAGTTGGTCGAAACTTTTCTGACATTTCTCCGTCCACTCGAACTTAACATCCTTTTGAAGTAGCTTCGTCATTGGTGTGGCTATCATCGAGAAACATTTCACAAATCGTCGGTAATAACCGGCGAGCCCCAAAAAGCTCCGAACTTCAGTAACATTTCTCGGAGGTTTCCAGTCCAGTATGGCTGAAATTTTGTTCGGGTCAACTCGAATACCCGACGCGGATACCACATGACTCAAGAAGCTAACCTCTCTTAACCAGAACTCACACTTACTAAACTTAGCATATAACCGCTTATCCCGCAAAATTTGCAGCACTAGCCTCAGATGCTCAGCATGTTTGGTCTCGTCTCTTGAATAGACCAAAATGTCATCAATGAACACCACTATGAACCGATCCAAATACGGCCTGAAGATCCGATTCATCAGATCCATAAATACTGCAGGGGCATTAGTGAGCCCAAACGGCATCACTAAGAATTCGTAGTGACCATATCTCGTTCTGAAGGCAGTTTTAGGAATATCTGAATCTCGGATTCGCAACCGATAATAGCCCGATCTCAAATCTATTTTTGAGAACACTGAGGCTCCCTTCAGTTGGTCGAACAAATCATCAATGCGCGGCAACGGATATTTGTTCTTTATCGTCACTTTATTCAGCTGACGATAGTCAATGCACAACCTCATGGTTCCGTCCTTCTTTTTCACGAACAATACTGGTGCACCCCAAGGTGAGAAACTTGGTCGAGCGAAACCTCTATCCGTCAGTTCTTGCAACTGAGCTTTCAACTCCTTTAACTCAGTTGGTGCCATACGATACGGAGCTATCGAAATCGGCGTAGTCCCAGGTACAAGCTCAATACCAAACTCTACCTCCCGAACAGGTGGTAAACCCGGTAACTCTTCCGGAAAAACATCCGGGTATTCACAAACCACCGGCACAGATTCGGGTTTCTTTTCTAATTCTTTGTCATCAAGCACATATGCAAGGTATGCTTCGCACCCTTTTCTTACATATTTCTGTGCCAACATTGCTGATATTACAGCTGGCATCCCCTCCAAGTCCGCAGACTCAATTCGGACTACTTCGTTATTTGCGCACCTCAAATCAATAGTCTTGCTCTTGCAATTCACAATCGCATCATGCGCGGTCAACCAATCCAACCCCAGGATAACATCAAATTCATCAAACGGCAAAAGCATCAAGTCCGCTGGAAAACAGGAACCTCGAATTTCCAGGGGACATTTCTTACACACTTTGTCGACAAGCACGTAACGACCCAAGGGATTTGACACCCGAATTACGAACTCAGTAGACTCAATAGGTAAAGTCTTACTGGATGCTAAGGTTTCACATATGTAAGAATGAGTAGAACCGGGGTCAATCAAAGCAATTACATTAGTATCAAAGAGGGTGAATGTACCGGTAATAACATCAGGCGAAGAAGCATCCTCGCGGGCACGTATAGCATAAGCTCTAGCAGGCGCACGGGCTTCGGATCTGGTTATATCATCTCTAGATCCTCTCTGACCACCACTAGCATTGCCCATATTTCCAGATGGTCTACCTCGAGCAGTGGTAGCACCCGGTCTCCCACTCTGATTTGCATTCTGTCCCGACAACCTCGGGCAATCTTTAATGAAGTGGTCCACTGATCCGCATTTGTAACAGGAGCGGTCAGGAAATCTACAACTCCCCGAATGCCATTTACCGCAATATCGGCATTTCGTCCTGTCTCGACGTTCATTCCCAACACTGGCGACCGAAGTGCCTCGTGTACCCACAGGGGGTCGATCACGATCTCGTCCAAAAAGGCCCGAAGTGCCTCTAAACTGGCCCGCATCATCTCGAAATCTCTTCGATGTCTGTTGAAGAGACCTCCCCGAGGATGTTTTACGAAACTCTCCAGTTCCCTCATCAATTCTTTGCTTTTCTTTTCTAAGCTCTTCGGCTTTACAAGCTCGTTCAACAAGTACCACGAACTCTTGTATTTCAAGAACGCCAACGAACATTTTTATATCTTCATTCAGCCCATCCTCGAAGCGTTTACACATAACAGCTTCGGACGAAACACATTCCCGAGCGTATTTGCTAAGTCTAACAAATTTTCGCTCGTAATCAGTAACCGACATGGAGCCTTGCTTAAGCTCAAGAAATTCCTTCCGTTTTTGATCAACAAATCTCTGACTGATATACTTTTTCCGAAACTCAGTTTGGAAAAACTCCCAAGTTACTTGCTCTCGGGGCACAATAGAAGTCAGAGTACTCCACTAATAGTAGGCAGAATCACGTAGCAAGGAGATAGCACACTTTAGGCATTCATCGGGTGTACAAGATAGCTCATCGAGTACCCGGATAGTGTTGTCCAGCCAAAATTCAGCTTGCTCGGCATCATCGCTATCCATAGCCTTAAATTCAGTAGCCCCATGTTTTCGGATTCTGTCAACTGGGGGCTTATTTGACCTTATTTGGTCCGTTACCGGTGGTATTGTAGGTGCGGGGGTAGTATTTGTCGGGAATGGAGGTTGTGGAACAGCCATATTAGTTCGAATGTATTGGTTAAACCAATCATTCATCACGCTATAGAATGCTTGTCTAGCTTCATCATTCGGATTACTAACATTAGGTTGAGAGTCTGCCGGCACTGTCCCTTGTGCGGGAGCAGGCGCTACACTCTCAAGATCATCAGCTACCTCTCGGTCACGATCGGGATCCATTACTATAAACACATTTACAATTGTCGGAAATCACCACACTATCAAGTAATCACATAAAATGGCATGTATAGCTAGACCCAACACATTACGGTAGTCCTAGAATCGACTAAACCGTAGCTCTGATACCAATAAAATGTAACACCCCGAACCCGAGACCGACACCGGAGTCGGACACGAGATGTTAACAAACTTTGAAAAAATTTTTCCAGACACTGCCCAGTCTGAGTACTAGTCGGTTCAAAAATCATATCTTGAGTTTCACAACTCAAAAATCAGTTTTGTGATTTTTCCCTGAAACTAGACTCATGTCCCCACCTATGGATTTTTTTCTAGAATTTTTGGTCGGGCCAACTAGTACAGTTTATTAGTCAAAGTCTCCCATGTTACAGGGGTCGACTACACTGACCTTTTCCCATTACGACTGGGATATCTCTCTGCACAGAGCTTCAATACTGATGCCGTTTGTTTCTATGGAAACTAGACTCAGAGAGGAATCCATACATATATGGTATGACCCCTAATTATCTCTGGTCAATTTATAGTGAATTTCCAAAGGCGGAACAGTGAATCCAGAAACTGTTCTGGCCCTGTTCCACAAGAACCCGAATATCTCTTTCTGTACTGTTCCTATAATTGTTTCGTTACTTCCATATGAAAGTAGATTCATCAAGGTTCGATTACATAATTTATTCACTATTTAATTCCACTCCTACGAATTCTTGTGATTTTTCCAATCCACACCACTGCTGCTATCAGCTTCTGTTTTCAAAGTGAACCTTACCTAATTTGGGGTTTCATGGACCAACTAGGGCCTTGTCATACATAAGCCCACATATGATCATACTTAGCCATTCTAGTGGCTGATCATTTGCTCAACACTTCCATTCCAACATAGTTACATCATGAAACCATCTATACATTCATAAATACGAATGGTCTAATGCCATACTCCACTTCTACAAGCCATTTTCGCATGGCTGTACACTTATACATTTCATAAAGTACTCGAAAGACAACAATGGGTAGTCCTATACATGCCATAACAAAATTCAACCAAAATAGTACCCAAAAGAGCCTTTGATAGTGTGGGCGACTTCGACTTCAAGATCCCGAGTCCGATAGCTGGAGAACCAAAAATCTATAAAACAGAGGAGCAATGTAACGAGTAAGCAATTTATGCTTAGTAAGTTTGAGCAAGGAATTCCAGCATGCACAAAGAATAGCACACATTTAGCTAAACGGGATATTTCATAAAACGCAATTTACCGATATCAAACTTGCTTCACAACATTAACAACCCTTATGTACATACACAATAAACTAACTTGGCCGAAGGCCGGTAGCTCGTTTATCAACTGAGCGAACATTTATTTGTAAGGGCTCGACTAAATTCAACACATACGTAACATATCCCCATATTGGGATGTTTTTCGAGTATTCGCTGGAATTTTACAGCAAGCTCATTCATTACCAAATCACGTACCTTCGGGATTTAACCGGATATAGCTCCTCGTTCAAATGCCTTCGGGACGTAGCCCGGTTTTAGTAACTCACACAATGCCTTCGGGACGTAACCCGGATTTAACAACTCGCACGAATGCCTTCGGGACTTAACCCGGATTTAATATCTCGCACAAAGGCCTTCGGATCTTAATCCGGATATATTCACTTAGCACAAAGCCTTCGGGACTTAGCCCGGACAGCATTCACTTAATCATGCACATCTAACAATAATTCATAGCACATTCATATTTCATTTTCGTTTACGAAACTCAAACACAAGGCACATATTGTCCTTGCACATTCGGCTCAATAGCCACACATAGAGCATGATTTAATCACATCGAAACTTAAGCTCTCTTACTCAAGAACTTACCTCGGGTGTTGTCGAACGATCCCGCTAACTATTCGACCGCTTTTTCCTTCCCTTTATCGGATTTATTTCCCCTTTGTTCTTGAGCTTAATCAAACAAATAAATTGGTTTCATCATTTAGGCATCAAAAGATGAACACAAGGCACTTAGCCCATATTCATACATTAGACATTAAAGTCTCATACATGCAAAAATCATGCATCAACACAACATATTAGCTAATTTCTTTCCCCTTGGCCGAATATGCATGTCCATTTTTGGGGTCGATTTCAACATTTAATACACACATATACCCACTAGTAAAGCATCCTCCCCCTTTTCATCGATTTAACACATGCATTGCTCATCAACATGCAAAGTTACATTCGGCCTTAGCACACATCTTGCTAGCCGATTCTTCTCCCTTTAGCAACCAATGCACATATGTGCTCACACAAAAATGCTAAAAAGGAGGTTCAAGAATCATCAAGCCATCATCACATGCATCATTAACAAGCTTCATATTTTGCATGCAATGGCATTAACACAACCTCCACCTAGGCCGAATCTTAACTCATCCTCATACCTCATCACCACAACATCAAACATCAACCAAGAATGATGCATCCATGGTCGAGTGCCATTTCCATCACATAGCAAGATTTAGACCATGGGCTAGGTAGAACTCAAGCTAACCACTAAATCATGCATGCATCTCATGAAACATCATCAAACATACCTTAGCCTAGCTACATGCATGGCCGAATCTCTTCACCTTTCTTCTTCTTTCCTCCTTAAAATTTTTGGCCAAGGATGAACCAAAGGATAAGAAATTTTTTTCTTTGTTTTTTTTTCTTTCTAATTTAGGCTAAAATGGAGGTGAGAAAGGATGAACACAAACTTTTCTCCTTTCTTCTCTTGAGCTCACGGCAATGGGGGGGGGGAACAAACACTACACACACATTTTTTTTCTTTTGTTTCCATTTCTTTATTACCCATACTTCTTATTTTATTCTTCCACTAACAAAACATGTTTCATGACATGTTTTGCCCATCATTCTTTGTCATGGCCGACCACTACTCATTAGGGGGGGAATTTGACATGCAAGTCCCCCCTTTGTCCACATGCACTAGTAGGTCCTCACACATTGACCTATCACATTTTAGAATTTTCTCACATAAGTCCTATTGACTAAATTCACATGAAATCAACCAAATTGAAGCTTGAAATTTTCACACATTCATAATTACATATTCTACACAATAAGTATCACATTCAAACATTTCGGTGACTCGGTTTAGCGGTCCCAAAACCACTTCCCGACTAGGGTCAACTTTGGGCTGTCACAAAACCTCTCTGGTTTATAAGTGCTCATGATACAAATTCATTAGTTTTCCGATGCCATAGTCCAACTATGGTATTACACATACATTGCCAAGGCCTTGCCGTGGTCTTTCTTTCACATGCCATAACTCGGTTATGGTCTTATTAGTCGATTGCCATATGTATATTAGTTTAAACAACTATTATTCATATCTTACATAAAATTCAATATATACTTCATTATAGTCAAATAAACACATTTTGACATGAAACATACTTATACTTAATTCTTTCTTATTTAATATACATAATACAATATGAACTCACCAGTTTAATTTCATTCAATTCTCACATAAGTTCTATACGTACATGTATTACTTATTCCAACCGTACTTTAATTCTCATCTTGACTATGCTTGTTGATTCATTAGATATTTTGCACACTAAGTGCCATTCTCAATATCTCGCACACTAAGTGTCATTCTCAATATTTCGCACACTAAGTGTTATATTTGATGTCCTGCACACTAAGTGTTGTACATAGTCGAAGCTATCTCAAATCGCAAACTAAGTGCCATATTTAGCCGATATGTCATCAAGCATAAAAATAGTCACGTATATACAATTTATACAATATCAAAGCATTAAAAGCATAAATATAACAATGCTTATTGCATATGAACTTACCTCGATCGTTAAAATGACGAAACAGATCGACTAGTCCGATACTTTGTTTTCTCCCATTCTAGATCTGAATCTCATTTTTCTCAATCTATATAATAAAAAAATTACTTATTTAATCATTAATTCAATCAATTTAACACAATTTACACATTTTGGTAAAATTACACTTTTGCCCCTATTGTTCTACATTTTTGCATTTAGCCCTTATCACATAAAATCACAATTTCATGAAATTAAACACAAACCCAAGCTAGCCAAATTTTCCATATATTACTTTCAACCCATATTTTCAATTTATTTCACATTTCAACCCCTCAATGTACACTTTTCCTTATTTGACATTTTTACCAAAAATCACTAAACAAAACATATTAATCTATCAACAATTATTCATTTTCCATCATCAACACTCAAAAACATCAAGCTATAATCAATGGAAACTCATAAATTCATCAAAAATTTCAGAAATTAGGGTACGAGCTAGCTAGAACACGAAGCAACGAACACAAAAACATAAAAATCATCAAAAACGAGCTCGAAACATACCTCAATTAAAAACAACAAGGGCCAAACCCTATAATGCTTCCATGGCTGTTTATTTTATCTATATTCGGTGGAAGATGAAGGAAAATAACATGATTTTGGCTTTTACTTTATTTATTATTAACTTTAATTACCTATTTACCTTTTTACCCTTTAAAAACATTAATAATTACACCAAATGCCACTCCACTAACATCCACTATCTCATAAATGGGCTATTTGCCACATAAGGACCTTCACTTTTAAGTTCTATAGCTATTTGACACCTTTAGGTTATAGAACCTAACTTTTATGGTTTATGCGATTTAGTCCTTTTTACCGAATTAACCACTTAAATGATAAAATTTCTTTACGAAAATTTCACACAACTCTAATATCATGCTGTAAATATTAAAATAATAATAAAATAAAATTTTCAAAGTTGGATTGTGGTCCCCAAACCACTGTTCTGATTAACCCTAAAAATGGGTTGTTACAACTCTCCCCCCTTAGGGATTTTTGTCCTCGAAAACTTATCAGAGAATAGATTAGTGATTTTCTTTCACTAGCCTCATCAATTTCCCACATAGCCTCAAATTTCTCAACTTTTCAATCTCACGAGCTAAAATTCTAATATGTTCTTTACTGCACGTCATAACAAGCTGAGTTCTACTTCTGAAAGAGATACTATAGGTAAAGTATCAATATGTATCATCACATCATATATATAAGGAACACATTATGGATCTTCTCAAGTTTTGATGATAATCTCATACAGCCCGATGAATCACGAACTCAACTTTTCTTTATAGCTAAATTGAGAAATTCTATTTCCACTACGATACGTTCACAAATATTGAGTTTTCTAACTAAAATTCAATGCTTTTACGTATCAAATTTGCATATGTTTTCTGTCAATCTGAAACTACTTTTAGACTGTCGTGAATTACTTTCACTTTTTCTTCAGTCTTTCTAATCACATCAACCCCGTAATTCCTTTAATCATAATTCGATCCAGTACAGTGAAGTTCAGTAATTGCAATATACCATACTCATACAATGCTATCTTAATATTCATCTCTTAACTATTATTATACGCAAACTTAACCAATAGTAAATGTCTTTTTCAGTTGCTTTCAAGTTCTAAAACATAGTAGCAATATATATTTTCAAAAATCTGTATCACTTCTCATATTAACTATCACATTGAGGATAGTAAACAATGTTACAAAGCAATTCCATACCTAAAGCTCACAGTAGTTTACTTCAGTAACACGATATAAACCTCGTGTCTCCAATTGAACAATGAAAACTGGCACTCTGTAAAAATTAACCATCTCAGGAATGTATAACTCAACTAGTCTATCAAGAGAGAAATTTGTACATACAGAGATAAAATATGTAGACTTCTTCAAATATTCACCAATAGTTCAAATAACATCTGTCTTTTTCAGTGATAAGAATAATCCCATTACAAAAATTCATCAAAATTCGATTTCATTTCTACTTAGATATCACCACATACTGTAACAGTTTTGAAAACACTAGATAATCAGCTTTAACCATCAGGCATTTGGATACAAAGTTAGAAGTATCACTTTTCATACTAATTCACCAATATGACTGTCTCAGATTATTGTACATCTTTGTACTCCCGAACGGACAAATAATTACCACTGTGCTAGATGTCACAATTGTTGTAAAATATCTGGATTTCTTGGTACACGAACTCTATCTCGACACAACGATCAACTGTCAATTCCAATCTAAAATTCTGAAACAGAAATGAATTTACGTTGTACTTTTTTTTAACTTGTAACTCACTAACACACTTCTTAGCCTCACAATTTCGCTGGTTAAACATCAATTTAGTTTCTAGCTCAGCCAATAACTACTCATCATCTGATAAGATTAATCGCATGTTTATTGGTCATAAAATACACAAAGATTTATTGCATAGAATATTTGAGACTATAATCGTTTGTCCAAGGTGACAATCAATCACTGACTCACAATCTTTCAACAGTTTAAGCCATCTTTACTGTCTCAAATTAAGATCTTTCAGAAACAGCAAATATTTGAAACTCTTGCAGTCTTCAAAATGTTACATTACTCACCAAAAAATTAATGTTTCTAACTTTTCAAGACAAATACGATGTCAACCATCTCTAATTCTCATGTCGAATAACTCTTTACTCGATGCAGGCTAAACCAGAATTGATGCTTCAGTTAACAATGTCTTCAACTATTTACCACTTTATTAATAAATATCATATCATATAGACTTCACAAGCACAATCTATAAGAACATTTATCAATAAAACCATTTGATGGATATAATTTTGTATCATTCCTTCTAGAATATAAATCCTGCATTCAAAATATTCATCTATTTACCCTTGAACGTTCAAATTTTATTTCCACCCTGTGGATAGACTCAGATACAAGTAACTCGATTAATCCTTCAAGCAATTAATCCAATTAAACTAGACAATTGAATTGATCTCGACGGTCAAATAATAACTTTTCAATTATGAATCAATGAAGCTTTGAACCATGCTGAAGCCACAACCATCAGATAGATTAAAATCATAGTGCCATAATAAGGCCGACATCTCAACTATATGGATATATAATATCCCAGTTATCAATAACGCATTTTAAACACAAGAGAAATTCAAATATGATTTTCAATAGCAAGTAGTGCAGAAACACAACCTCTATAAATCTGATAAATATACCACTGTACTCCCAAAATCAAAACAGAAATTTTAAATTAGATTAGATATGGTCATCTCCGTCAAAAGAATATCTCTTGCAGACAATCACATAGAATCATAACAAAATCGAGGTAGCGAAATCTCAAAATGTTAAGCTATATAGAATTTCTGGAAATTACAACCCTTACAGAATGATAAAGATCCCGATGATATCCCAGAAAATTTCCAAAAGGAAGAAAAATATTCATAAACACTGAAATCAAAGGTGACAAAAGCAATATAATCTTCATGTAAATTCAACAAAACAATAACCAGTAGAAACAGAATACTAGCAATCATACAGATTTTACCGTGGACTTTTCTATCAACATAATAAAATAGAATACCAGAGAAAAATAGAGCAATGTCCATCATAAACCATATATACCACAATGCTTTTGTCTAACAGTATGTTTAACTAACGTTCTCATACAATAAGAATTCCTTATGAAATTAAACAGTCATATATACTTCTGAGAATGAATGTACACATAGAATGCCCAGAAGAAACCATAATAACTACCCGACTATAACTACTGCACTCAGCTATCATTTCAATTCAAACATTATTCCACTATCTATTTCTAACATCACTAATCTCACATTATCTCAACACTAGTAGAAATCAATTCAGAAGAGCTTCCAATTAATGCATTCTTTAAACATCATACCTGAATACTTTTATCTCATCGAATACAAATTCTTCTTTAACAATGACTTAGCATAATTTGAATGCCCTTCAACACAATCCAATATCTTTTCTATTATTGTCTTCACTTGCAGACTCATTCTCTTCTCTGATCATAGTACTAATCTTTCAATCACGAAACTCTGTAATTCCACACTTGTAAGCTTATTTAATCTATATAATACGGATTTCATTACAATACTTTACCAATGAGGGGGTGAGGGTTGTAAAGCCTAAAATTTAACTCTCACGTGAACATGCACATTACACATACTATTATGAATGGCTGGTTCATTACTAATTCTACATTCTCAAAACACCTAACAATCACTTACTTATGATCACTTTTGTACTTAACACATAGCTCATACGCTAAATCAAATCATTAATTCACAATCAAAATATTCACATAGTAATCGTAGACCAAACATCCCAATTCATATACTCATATAATTATACATTTATCAATAGCAGAATATCATGCACTCTGATTCATACCTTTATGAGTTTCAACTCATCACGAACACATTTTCACTCAAACGTTTGAGTGTAACATTCTGTACTATCAGAATTAACTCGGTTGGAAAGCATATCTATCTAATTAAAACAATTCTCGTCAAAATCAGGATATATCACACTATCACAGGTTAAATATGGCATGTATAGCTAGACTCTCACACGATACATTAGTCCTAGAATCAACTAAACTGTAGCTCTGATACTAATAAATGTAACACCCCTAACCCATATTCGTAGCTGAAATAGGGTTACGAGGCATTACCGATCAATCACAACATAATTCATACATATACGCATTCATAATCAAAAATCCATTTAACACATTGACATTGTTCCTTCTAAAGTCCTATGAGACCTTCAAACATTCTTAAATGAATTTCGGGACTAAACTATTTACATTTAAAAAGTTTGAGAAATTTAGGAAATTTTCATGTATTCAAGGGTGACACACCCTATAACGCCCCATTCTCTCAAATCCCGAAAACCCTGTTAAATTAATTTTGTATGTTAGTGACAGGGATGTATGTTTGCTTTAGTGGTTTGGTGCTTTGGGAGTTTCTGGAAAGTTAGGGGTTCAAGCCTTGGCTTGAGAAAAATTTTGCTCCTAATTGATTAAACCATTGTCTTTTGATTGTAGGATTTTTAAATTAAGGTGAGGTTTACATGACAAAAAGAGCCATCTAGCCTAGTGGCAAATGGCATGTTAATAGGCCATAGGACTAGAGTTCGAGTCTTATTGCGTGCAAGGGATGTCATTTTGCTGCTGTGCCGTGTAGGTGGTTGTGTTTCTCTAGAACTCTAGTGCTAGTGGATGGTTGAGGTGTGAGGGGATGAGGTGAAAGGATATGGCCAAAATCTAGGAGGGAATTATGTAGTAGATATAGGAGTTGGTGGTGGAGAATTTAGGGGAGGATTTTGCGGAGAAAATTAAGGATTTGAAAAGTGTAGAAGTGTTGTGTCATAAGTGGGAGTGTGGTGCAATAGGGGGTGTCCCTTTTTTTCCAAAATAGTGTCGAATTCCATCTTGGTTTTATTTTTAGTTTTCTCTTTCCCTGAGGTTTTTTGGATGACCAATTACCTCTTCTATTCTCAGAAGATTAACTCTCTCTTTTTGGGCCGATTACCCTCTCCTTTCTCCCTTTTCAATTCTTTCAAAAGTTAACCTAAGTCTTTAAGCTGATCTTCTCCTTCTCCTTCCCTTTCTTTATCACTTTCAAATTCGACATTTGCACTCTCCTCTTATCCTTCTACTCTTTCAGTTTTCTTCTGGCTTGCCTCTTTCACAACTTGTGCCGAACATATTCTCTTTTCTCTTGTTGATCAAATACCTCATCACTCTCTTCATCTGTCCATCGCTTGTGTTCTGGATTTGGAGGTAAGTATTCTTGACTTCTTTTTTCCCCTATCTCTTTTTTTGACTTTCTTCTCTTTTTGTGCTTTGACCAATTCTTACTGAAGGACTGCCGAAGTTTGGTTGTGTTGTTGGCAAGTGGTTGCGGTTTGATTACCCTAGTCGAATCTTATTTGGCCTTCTTCTCTAGGTTCGGTTTTGTTATCTCCTAGGCCGAAAGGTTGCTTATTCTTGCCTGTCTTGAGAGCATGTCATCTAACACCTCCTTTTTCATTCGTATGTTGCTAGGAACTCAATTTTTCCATAACCAAGGTATAGGTCGATTGCCTTTCCACTGCAAAGGATCTTTTATTTGTGGTAAGTGCTTTAAGCATCGTTTATATTCACATGGGTTTGAAGCTTTTTACGAATCGCTTAACTGTTCTTTTGAAGGTAAAAGCATTGGAGGGAACACTTGGTTTTGGAGTAAGAAGAGGTTACAATTGTTTGTTGGTTCTCGATCACGGAAGTATTTTTTGGCTACAACTCCATAACAGGAGTGTAACCACACCTCTAATACGCATAGACCGGTAGGAAGACGAAAAGCTGAAAAGACGAAAAGCCAAAAAGTGAGTTATCGACACCACACGGGTGTGTGGCCGCCCGTGTTGAGGCCATGGTCCAAGCCATGGCCATGTGGTCGATGAAGCGACCATGAGCGTTTTCATGGATTGTCGCGATATTAGGCCATTTTTGGGCTAAACTAGGTCGTGTAGGTCTAATGGGCCTGTGGGCCCCATGCGGAGAAAATTTTACAAGGTGTGGTAAATTCTAGGCCAGGTTGTGTAAACTACACGGATAAGGCCAAATCTGGGCTTTGTGGGCCATACGAGAGTATGGGCCCACATGGGCCGCAATAAGGGCAGTAGGCACTGTGGACCTACTGTTGGGTCGGTAAGTATACTTAGATCCCATACTAGTGAAATGACAATTATACCCCTATGAGGTAAATTGACTGAAATACCCTTGTATTATGTATGACTGTTTTTGAGCATGACATTTATGCATACACCTATGATATTATGTTGCATTACATGGGGTGAGATATATGATTTTGGAGGAAGTGTATTGAAAGGCTATAAGCCTATTACTCGCAGCTCTACTGCAAATACTATTTTTGTACAGAAATCGGTACGACTTGGTGTGCAGGATTGGGTGCGCCAATTTTATCTCTGCATGGTGGGTAGGGCTGGTACAGAGATGGTGTCTAGCGATTGAATTGGGTAGGATGCTTTGTTTACATACTGTACTGAAATGAGCTCAGGCCCAGACTACTTTTGCTACTGAAATGGGCTTAGGTCCAGACTGATACTGTTACTGAAAAAGGGGCTAAGGCCCTAATCAGAACTAACGGGCCTAGGCCCAGATTACAATTATTCTGATTGTTTATTATTTATGGATTTCACACACTGATTTTCATAAACTCACCCATTTGTTTTCTGTGCAGGAAATTCCCAGGCTTAGATGGATTAAGGTGCAAGAGGACTCGAAGGTTGCCACTCGACATAGTTAGTTTATTTAAAATACCATAAATTAGATTTTATCTGATATTGGGTTTTCGTTATGTTATATGGCCATTTAAAGTTTATTTTAATTTGGGGATTTAATTACTTTAATTTTACCTGTTAGTAATAGGACTCGTATTTTCAAGAAAGTACAAACCAATGTTTTTCTGAAGTCATCACGCTTAGGCCATACGTTTTAAAAGCTTCTGCAACAAACACTGTTTTAAAGTTTGAGAAACTAGTATAATTAATATTTTGCTTAAATAACTTGATTTTTCACAAGGAACTAGTCATCCTAACCTTTTATTTAGAATCTAAAAGAACTTTTTTATGAAAAACGAATATTTGTCAATTTGTGTTTGGAAGAACACTCCAATGTCACATCACAGATTTGGCTATAACGTCTAGGCTGGGTTTGGGGTGTTATATTTAGTGGTATCAGAGTAAGCTTGCAAAACTCGGCTGTGGCTTTGGTTTTTTCAAATAATATGGAATTTTTTACAAAAATTGGTTCAAATGGTTCAAGATGATTGTTTGGAAATGTTTTACTGAATGAGTGGTACACCTAGTCTTCGCGCCGATCCAGTAAGTCTTCTGGTTGTTTATACTAAAATAAGAATATAGAAATGTTATTATTGAAACTACTTAGGTAGTAAAATTGTATTGAAACACTTTAGTAGAGTAAACTACGAATCGTAGGAAGACTAAGGCAGAGGCTGTGGAGGTGCTCGAGTTGGGTCTTCGTCTTCCGGACACCAGCCTAATGAGGAAGTTAGAGAGGCACCAGTTTCACCCATGGCTGAGACAGGTCTCAAAATCGAGTGGTTGGGGACGATGCACTGTCCCAAGTGATGTTAAGAATTCTGGAAAGGATCACTGGGCCTAGTACTGAGAAGTATGGGTCGTGGGTTGGTTACGGAACAACTCTAGTCTAATGGGGCGAAGATATTCAGGGGTATTGCTGGAGTTGCCCCTAATGTGGCTGAATATTGGATGGAATCCATAGAAAGGATCATCGATGACCTTGACTGCATCCCTGATCAGAAGCTAAAAGGTGCAGTATCTCTTCTGAGAGACGAGGCTTACCAGTTGTGGCTTACAGTCAATGAGGGCTCTCAAGCTGATCGATTGACCTTGGAGCTTTTCAAGACTACCTTCCAGGCTAAATATGTGGGTGCCAGCTATATAGATGCCCGTAGGAGGGAATTTCTGAATTTAACTCAAGGAGAAAGGACAGTGGCTGAATATGAGGCTGAATTTTTATGACTGAACCGCTATGCACGTGGGATGGTGGCAATAGAATATGAGTGGTGTGTTCGATTTGAGGATGGCCTTAGGGATGGCTTAAGGGTTTTGAGAGCTCATCAGAGGGAGTGAGATTTTACAGCACTGGTTGAAAAGGCTGAAATCGTCGAGGATGTGACGCGGGCTGAGCGCCAGAACAGAGAGAAAGGCAGGGGTAAGAGGGAAGCTGAGCCCTCAAATTCTTTTTAGAGATTTAAGAAAAAGCCCAGAACGGATGGGCCAATCAGAGCTAGGACCCCTTCCGCTGCTACTTCTGGACTGCAGTTTTACGTTGATTGAGGAAAACGCCATCAGGGCGAATGTTGGAGAAAGTTGGGTGCATGTCTAAGATGCAGATCGATGGAGCACCCTGTTAAGGATTGCCTATGGAGGCCTGATCAGATACAAGCTATTGGTATGGGTACTAGTTAGCTGCCGAGAGGTGTTCGGCAGCCACATAGAGGCTATGGTCCAGTCAGGGGTGGTAATGGTATGAGACGTGGTCGAGGGGCACCGAGCAGAGGTACTGGTTATACTAAGGCGAGACAGCCAGTGCTAGTTTATCCTGCACATCGCCGTGAGGATAGAGATGCTCCAAATGTTATAACGAGTATGTTCTTTATCCATAATGTACCTTATACTGTATTGATTGATGTTGGGTTTACACAGTCATACATAACATGCTCTGTGTCTAAGATATTGGGTATTATGGCTGAAAACACTATGAGTGAAATTACTGTTCTGAGTCCACTTGGGCAGTCCGTTCAGATAAATAAGATATTTAGGGATGTTACCTTGGAGATGCAAGGGGTTGTTTTTCTGGCTGATCTTATGGAGATGCCTTTCGGAGATTTCGACTTAATACTGGGCATGGATTGGTTAGTTAAACATCGGGTAAGCTTGGATTTTTCCACTAAATGGGTTGTACTGAGAACTAAGACAGATGAGGAGGTAGTGGTAATTGGGGAACGACGGAACTATTTGAGTAATGTAATTTCTGCGCTAAGGGCCAAGAAATTGGTTTGCAAGGGTTGTGAGGAATTCTTGGCCTATATCAGTGTTTCAAATGTTGGGGACTTTGCGGTAAAGGATATCAGGACAATTAAGGATTTTCCAGATGTCTTTCCTGAAGAGCTACTAGGGTTACCTCCAGAACGTGAAGTGGAGTTCAGGATTGAGCTCCTTCCTAGTACAATTCCGGTGTCCATCGCCCCTTACATAATGGCATCGAAAGAGCTTATAGAGCTTAAGGCCCAGATTCAAGAATTACTGGATCATGGGTTTATCCGACCGAGTGTGGCTCCGTGGGGAGCACCAATGTTGTTTGTGAAAAAGAAATACGGATCCAGGCGTATGTGCATCGACTATAAACAACTGAATAAGCTAACAATTAAGAATAAATACCCTCTGCCAAGGATTGATGATCTGTTCAATCAACAACGAGGAGCATCATTTTTTTCTAAAATAGATCTCCGGTCGGGGTATCATCAACTGAGAGTTAAAGAGACTGATGTGCATAAGATGGTGTTTAGAACTTGTTATGGTCATTATGAGTTTCTGGTAATGCCTTTTGGACTAACAAATGCACCAGCAGCTTTTATGGATTTGATGAACTGTGTATTCCAACCCTACCTAGACTGGTTCATAGTAGTGTTCATTGATGATATTCTGGTGTATTTGAAGACTGCATTTAAGCATGATGAGCATCTTCTAGTAGTTCTACAGATTTTTAGAGAGAAGTAGTTATACTGCAAATACAGCAAGTGTGAGTTCTAGTTATGTGAGGTAACGTTCTTGGGTCATGTGGTATCTACTGAGGGGATTAGGGTTGATCCTCGAAAAATCGAGGCTATTTTAGATTGGAAGCAGCCTAAGACGGTATCAAAAATTCATAGTTTTCTGGGATTGGCTAGGTACTATTAAAGATCTGTAGAGGGGTTCTCATTGATTGCCGCGCCCTTAACTAAGCTGCTACGTAAGGGCATACCTTTTTAACTGGACTGATGAGCAGTAAGACAGCTTTGAGAAGCTCAAGAAAGTTTTGACTGAGGCCCCTGTCTTGATTTAGCCAGAGTCTGGAAAGGAATTTACTGTTTACAGTGATGCATCACACGTTGGTTTGGGTTGTGTGTTGATAGAAAAGGGAAGGTGGTAGCTTATACGTCACGCCAGCTTAAGACTCACGAAGTGAATTATCCAATGGATGGCTTGGAGTTGGCCGCAGTGGTATTCGCATTAAAAATTTGGAGGCACTACTTGTACAGTGAGAAATGTATCATTTACATGGATCACAAGAGCCTCAAGTATCTCCTCACTCAGAAGGAGTTAAATATTAGGCAGTATAGATGGATTAAGCTCCTTAAGGATTATGATTTTTTGATTGAATACCACCCTAGAAAGGCTAATGTGGTGGCTGATGCATTGAGCCGTAGGGCTATGACTGATCTAAGAGCAATGTTTGCTCGACTTAGCTTATTTGATGATGGTAGTTTGTTGGCTGAGCTCCGAGTTCAACCAGTGTGGATTGAGTAGATTAAGAATAAACAGTTGAAGGATGAATTTTTGGGTTTTTGGTTTTGTCAGATTGAATAAGGTAATACTATTGATTTTGGGCTAAACAGTGAAGGAGTACTCTGTTACCGAGGTAGAATTTGTGTACCTAAGGATACTGATTTGAGGTAGGCTATTCTGCAAGAGGCGCATAGTAGCCCCTATGCTATGCATCCAGGTGGAAATAAGATGTACAGAGTTCTTCGTGAGATATATTGGTGGTCGGGTCTTAGGCGTAAGATTACCGACTTTTTGGGGAAATGTTTGAGTGTCCCATAGGTTAAAGCAGACCATCAATTGCCTTTTGGTTTGCTTCAGCTGGTTAAGATTTCAATGTGGAAGTGGGAAAAAGTAACTATGAATTTTGTGAGTGGGTTACACCTAACGCCTTCTACGAAAGATTCAGTGTGGGTTATGGTGGATCGGTTGACTAAAACTACCCATTTCATAACGGTTCGTAGAGATTATTCGTTGCAGAAACTGGCTAAGCTATATGTATTCGAGGTAGTGAGGCTACATGGGCTACCAGTTTCTATAATATCTAACAAAGATCCTCACTTCACGTCTCGATTTTGGAATAAGTTACATGAAGCTCTGGGTACACGGTTGGACTTCAGTACTGCGTTCCATCCTTAGACAGATAGTCAGTCAGAGAGGGTGATTCAGATACTGGAGGACATGTTAAGGAGTTGTGTGATCGACTTCTGAGGTAGTTGGGAGGATTACTTGCTGCTAGCAGAATTTGCTTACAATAATAGCTACAGTCTAGCATACAGATGGCACCTTACAAAGCACTTTATGTTCGTAGGTGCCGCACTCCAACATGTTGGACTGAGTTGGGTGAGCGGTGAATTTTGGGTCCTGAATTGATTTTTGATACCGAGGATAAAGTGTGTTTGATTCAGGATCGACTGAAGGCGACAATCGATAGACAGAAGTCGTATACGGATTTAAAACATAAGGAGATTGAGTATTTTGTGGGGGACATGGTATTTCTCAAGGTCTCAGCGTGGAAGAAGGTACTAAGATTTGGGTGTAACGGCAAGTTAAGCCCAAGGTTTATTCGACCTTACTGCATTTTGAGACGAGTAGGACAGGTTGCCTACCAGTTAAAGCTACCTCTAGAATTAGAGCGGATTCATGATATATTCCATGTCGCTATGTTGAGGCGATATCGCTCTAACACTGCGCACATCGTCTCGACTTTGGAGATTGAGGTTAGACCAGATCTGACCTTTGAAGAGGAGTCGGTTCAGATTTTAGATTGTGATGTGAAGGTCCTAATGAGGAAGTCTGTCCCACTGGTTAAATTACTATGGCGTAATCACAATTCTGAGGAAGCCATGTGGGAACTTGAGGAGGCGATACGATAATAATACCCTCATCTGTTCTGACCAGGTAAATTTTGAGGCTGAAATTTTCTTTAAAGAAGGTAGAATTGTAACACCCAATTCTCTCAAATCTTGAAAATCCTATTAAATTAATTTTATATGTTGGTGACATGGATGTATGTTTACTTTAGTGGTTTGGTGCTTTTGGAGTGCCTAGGAAGTCAGGAATCCAAGCCTTGGCTTGAGCAAAAATTTTCTCCTAATTGATTAAACCCTTGTCTTCTGATTGTAGGCTTCTTAAATTAAGGTGAGGGTTACATGACAAAAAGAGCCATCTAGCCTAGTGGCAAATAGCATGTTAATAGGCCATGGGACTAGAGTTCGAGACCTATTGTGCGCAAGGGATGTCTTTTTGCTGCTATGCCGTGTAGGCGGTTGTGTTTCTCTAGAACTCTAGTGCTAGTGGACGATTGAAGTGTGAGGGGATGAGGTGAAAGGATATGGCCGAAATCTAAGAGGGAATTATGGAGTAGATATGGGAGTTGGTGGTGGAGAGATTAGGGGAGGATTTTGAGAAGAAAATTAAGGATTTGAAAAGTGTAGAAGTGTTGTGCCGTAAGTGGGAGTGTGGTGCCGTAGGGGGGTGTCCATGTTTTCCAAAATAGTGCCGAATTCCATCTTGGGTTTATTTTCAATTTGCTCTTTCCCTTAGGGTTTTTGGATGACCGATTACCTCTTCTTTTCTTTTCTTAAAAAGATTAACTCTCTCTTTTTGGGCTGATTACCCTTTCCTTTCTCCCTTTTCAATTCTTTCAAAAGTTAACCTGAGTCTTTAGGTTGATCTTCTCCTTCTCCTTCCCTCTCCTCATCAATTTTGGATTCAATGTTTGCACTTTGTTATTTTTGACAAATAGGTTCCCTCTCCTATTATCCCTCTACTCTTTTGCCTCTTTCACTGCCTGTAACAAATATCTTCTCTTTTCTCTTGTTGATCGAATACCTTATCACTCTCTTTATCTATCCATCGCTTGTGTTCTGGATTTGGGGGTAAGTATTGTTGACTTCTTTTTTCCCTATTTTTTTCTTCAACTTTCTTCTCTTTTTGTGCTTTGACTAATTCTTAGGGACTACCGAAGTTCCCTTATGTTGCTGGTAAGTGGTTACGATTTAGGTACCTTGGTCGAATCTTATTTGGCCTCCTTCTCTAGGTTCGGTTTTGGTATCTCCTAGGCCGAAAGGCTACTTTTTCTTGCCTGTCTTGGGGGCATGTCATCTAACACCTCCTTTTTCGTTCGTATGTTGCTAGGGACTCATTTTTTCCATAACCAAGGTATAGGCCAATTGCCTTTCCGCTGCGAAGGATCTTTTATTCGTGGTAAGTGCTTTACGCATCGTTTATATTCACGTGGGATTGAAGATTCTTACGAATCGGTTAACTATTATTATGAAGGTAAAAACATTAGAGGGAACACTTGGTTTTGCAGCAAGAAGAGGTTACAATTGTTTATTGGTTCTCGATCACGGAAGCATTTTTCGACTACAACTCCATAACAGGTGTGTAACCACACTGCTGATAGCATAGACCGGCAGGAAGCCGAAAAGTGAGCTGTCGACACCACACGGGTATGTGGCTACTAGTGTGGCAGGCCATGGTGCAAACCATGGTCGTGTGGTTGACGAAGCGGCCATGAGCTTTTTAATGGACTGTCGTGATATTAGGCCATTTTTGGGCTGAACTGGGCCGTGTAGACCCAATGGGCCTGTGGGCCCCACATGGAGAAAATCGCACAAGGTGTGGTAAATTATGGGCCAGCTATGAA
The DNA here is from genome assembly GCF_007990345.1 of Gossypium hirsutum. Lineage (NCBI taxonomy): Eukaryota > Viridiplantae > Streptophyta > Magnoliopsida > Malvales > Malvaceae > Gossypium > Gossypium hirsutum. Next base: position 60,205,685 of record NC_053431.1, read on the forward strand.
AACTACACGGATAAGGCCAAATCTGGGCTTTGTGGTCCATACGAGAGTTTGGGCCCACAGGGGCCGCAATAAGGGCAGTAGGCCCATTTTCATTGAATGACTATTAAGGTTGGACGAGTCGCCTCTGATGACTTTGGTCCTACTGTTGGGTCAGTAAGTATACTTACACCTCATATTGGTGAAATGATAATTATACCCCTGTGAGGTAAATTGATTGAAATACCCCTGTATTATGTATGACTGTTTTTGAGCATGACATTTCTGCATACACGTATGATATTATGTTGCATTAAATGGGGTGGGATATATGATTTTGGAAGAAGTGTGCTGTTTTAGTACCGAAATCAGTACGACTTGGTGTGTAGGGTTGGGTGGGTCGATTTTATCCCCACATGGTGTGTAGGGTTAGTACAGAGATGGTGTGTAGCGGATAGATTGGGCAGGATGCTTTGTTTGCATACTGTACTGAAATGGGCTCAGGCCCAGACTAATACTGTTATTGAAAAAGGGGCTAAGGCCCTAACCGGAACTAATAGGCCTCGGCCCAGATTACGTTTATTCTTATTTTTTGTTATTTTGCGATTTCACACACTGATTTTTTGTAAACTCACCCATTTGTTGTTTGTTCAGGAAATCCCCAGGCTTAGACAGTTCGAGGTGATGCAGGACTCGAAGGTGGCCACTCGACGTAGTTAATTTATTTAAAATACCTTAAATTAGATTTTATCTGATATTGGGTTTTCATTATGTAATATGGCCTTTTAAAGTTTATTTTAATTTGGGGATTTAATTACTTTAATTTTACCTGTTAGTAATAGGACTCGTATTTTCAAGAAAGTACAAACCAATGTTTTCTAAAATCATCACGCTTATGCCATACGTTTTAAAACCTTCCACAACAAACACTGTTTTAAAGGTTGAGAAACTAGTATAATTAATATTTTGCTTAAATAACTTGAGTTTTCACAAGGAACTGGTCATCCTAACCTTTTATTTAGAATCTAAAAGAAGTTTTTACGAAAAGCGAATATTTGTCAATTTGTGTTTGGAAGAACACTCCAATGTCACCTCACAGATTTAGGCATAACGTCTAGGTCAGGTTTGAGGTGTTACATGCCCGTGTGAACAGGTCATGTGCCTCACACGGCCACCAGACATGGCCGTGTCATAGACCGTGTGAAAACAGGGCATACATACTGACTTGGGTCACAGGCCGGCCACACGCCCAAGTGCCAGCCTGTGTGCCATACACGGCCTGTAACTTACTGACTTGTTTTAATTAAGCATCATGGGTCACACGGTCGAGTCACATGCCCATGTGCTCAATTGTGTGGCACGAAAATAAGCTTGCTATAAGCTACTTTTCTCACTTAAGTCATGCATCCTAAGGCATCCAAATGGTACCAAATAATAAATCATACCATATTGAATCATTACATTTCATTTCTCAAATCTCAACCATTTCTTGACCAAAACACATACCAAAACTAGCATGAATCATTATCATCTTTAAATTTTTTTTTCATCTGTCTCAAATTCTAACTAAATAACCAATGAAATCATTCAACCGATAACCAAAACAAAGCTTAACAATGCATCATCTCAAAATCATACCAATACATGTCATTTCTTAAACCACATTATTACCACATATGCATTCCAAGCCAAAACACAAATTCATAACATAAGCCAAATACACATTTTATGCCAACCATGCCAAATCATAAGGCCACATTATAAACATCAACCAAAGTCATTAATAAGCCATGTCAAATGGATATATACATACCGAATTAAACACTTAAACGATAAAATTTCTTTACGAAAATTTCACACAACTCTAATATCATACTGTAAATGTTAAAATAATAATAAAATAAATTTTGCAATGTCGGATTGTGGTCCCAAAACTACTATTTTGATTAACCCTAAAAATGGGCTGATACATTCCCGATATTTTATTTATTTAATTACGTTAGTTCATGACATAAGGAGTAAAATAGTCCAGTGGTTAAATGAGTGAATTAATTTGAAATGATCCTACGTTCAAGCCCCCACTTTCCCACATTTTATTTTATTTAAATTTTTGGCAATTCAAGAGTGGATCAACCCTCTTGTTTCGTCCATTTTAGTTAACAAATAGTGAGGATTTATTTCCCTTTTGGCTTAGTCAACATGCCTTTTACAACCCACTTTTCACTCCCCTTATCCCCAAACCCATCGTTTCTTCACCTTTGATTATTTTGGTCAGCTATTGCACCTACACACTCTCCTCATTTTATTTTCTTTTTCTTATTTTTCTCTCCTCTCCTTTAGCCGTCCCTCTTCCTTGCTCCTCTATTTTCTTTCATTTTCACCACCTTTTCTTCTCAATTCTCCTCTACTCCACCACCATTAAAGGCCACTGAACCACCATCTCTTCTTCGCCGCCGTCGCACCTCTGCACCACCGCTATTGACTACACAAAATCCCTGATTTTTCTTCTTTTTCACTCCTCTTTTCGTAATTTATTTCTATAATCCCTCAATTATGATTTTTATTCATAAAAGGGTTATCTCATCTTAGTTTTTCTAAATTTTATTTTTATTTTTATATCATGATATTATTTTTTAGTGAAGAATCCTCCTCTCTAAACAACATTTCATGGAAAGTTGTTGAGCCCTTTTTCCTTCGTTACTAAGTAAGTATAAGTTGACCCTCCATTCATGATATACTTTTCTATATCAAGACTACACTAACCAATTTGATTTATTGATCTGATTTAAATGTTATTCAAAAATCCCAGAATCCATACCCCTATTTGTGGAAGAGTACAATTAGGTGAATGAGTACGTAACTATTCTATCGTATAGTAAGATTGAAGGTTGTAACGCGTAGGTGTCTGTAAGTGTACACAGTCATTATCAAGCAAAATTATAATTTACAAGTTGGTAAAGAAAACACAATAATTTGGGGTGATAGATGTTAAAATTAAATTAATTATCAAGATGAAAATTTACTTAAATGCAAATGAAATGAATAATGTGATGGGATGGCTTAGCAACAAGTTCAAAAGCTTCAACAATAATAACATTAATGAACTAGAATAATTACATATTTGACTGAATTCATTTCCATCATGCTTAATAAAGTTCCGGAAAATATTCCATGGTAACTTGATCTTTAATGAACTTGAAACTAATTATAAGTCCCTTCGAAATCTTATATTTAGAGTTTATGTAAAGTAATAGGGACGTATTAGTTTTGAAATAATTTAATCACACAAATTTAAAAGTTATGTGAGGTGATAGAGCTCTCTCGAGTTATTACGTACCTTTAATTTAATCAGGCTAGGATCTAAATTAAGTATGCATTGTTCAATTATTGCATCCATTAATCATCATTTGACTAATGCATTCAATCACATTTTAATGAATGAAATACATGCATGAGTTTACCAGAAAGCATGAATGATTGAGGCACAGGACATCATAAACATGAATCAAATGAACTTTGTCAAATTACTGTAATCATTCTAGCTAGACAAAATTAAGCTATCATTATTAATGAACAAATAACTAAACAAATTGCAAACATGTTGAATAACAAGACCAAAAATAAAGATTAAGGAAGAATAACTCTTTATGATTTTAGGGGTTCTTCCAACCAATTGTGCTGGCTTCCTCCGATCTTTATGATTGCTTCTTTGCAAAATGCTCCTCAAGGTGGCCAACCCAGAGAGAATTTTCTCAAAAAATTGCTAGCTAAGGGGAATGAGGAGAATGAATGAATTTAAGCGTGAAAATGAGAGGAAACTGAAGAGAAAATGAGAGATGAATAAGTAATGAGGGATGATGAAAGGTGAAGTGAAAGGTGGTATTTATAGTGGATGGAGGGCTTGAGAGGTTGTTGAAAACTGCATGAATTATGGGATGTATGGTTGGGAAGCTGTTGCTTTCTTGATCTATTCTCCACTAATTCATGGAATGGGTTAGAAGATTTTGGTTGTGGAAGTTGGGGAATAATTTGTTATCTTTTTGTAAGTATAAGGACCTCAATTTTATTATCCAGAAACTTTATTTTTGGGTTGCTCTAGATGCTTGCCAAATTGGGCTTCTCTACCCCTTGATGGACGGTTTTATGACCCAATTTAAGACACAATAACATTTCTTTTCAATAGCCAACTTCAACCAGATCAAGGTAAAATTTCTAAACCCAATCATGCTCTAGCCGTCCATATGACTTGTTCATGTGTGACATTTAATTTTCTTTCATGTTAGTCAATTTCGTGGTCCCACTTCAATATATTAAGCATTTTATTCAACATGTAGCAATGTAACTTAATTTTATGCAAAATAAATTCCAAAAACTAATAAAATTACAAACTTTCTAAAATCATGCTCAATGTCTTAATATGAATTAAATTCATATAATTTGCTAAAATTATACTTTAAATTTGCTCAGATATTAAGTAAAAAGATGCGACATAAGTCTATATAATTTAGACTTATCACACCCCCAAACTTAATCCATTGCTCGTCTCGTGCAATGTTTCATGTAAGGCAAAAACAAAATTCTAAGAAGCAAGCTTGCATTATGTTTAATTATAATAAACTTTTTCACATAATCATACATCATAAGAGTTATGCTCACAAACTCTTTCTCTAGATAAGTCGCTCATATGCAAACATTATTTCAAAATTTTATACTAACTATGAGAAAATGCTAACATAAATCATAGAGTGCATGTTTATTAAGGTCATATATAACATTCACCATTCAATCAAAGTTTTTGTATCAATTTAGACAAAACAATCACAACGTTTAATTAGTGGTCCTCATATGTTGAACATAGAAATTTCTCTCCAATAATGTAGTTGGCATAATTATCAAAATCAATAGGTCTTTTATAGGGTTGTAATGGGGCTAGGCTCAAGGTAGGATAAAGAGAAGTGAATTTTTATGATCAATAATCTTAACCCTAACTTTGTCTCAGATCTTTTTGCGGCACAACCTTCCTACGAATGGGTCTTATGAACACCCCTAAACATATTTTCAACTTATGCTCAACAATTTTACAAGGATTTGAGGAAAATTTTCTTTGCTTCTTCTTTTTCATAAATAAAATGAAGAACATGTACATCTTTTTGAATTTTTCCTCAAATTTTGATCCACAAGACAAGTATAGTTAAGATTGGTGCAAAAAATAGGATAAAATTCTAAAAGATGGTAATATGGCTTATGTTGAAGGTAATTCACAATAAAGCAGACCATTTAGTTCAAATTAAATTTTCAAGGGTTAAATTGATAAGGTAGGCTTCGAAGGCTCAAACAATCCAAAGAAAATGTGTCTATATCATGTTTAGATTCTTATGCCTCCTAGGATTTCTCCTCAAGAAAGCTACCAGGTCAATTCTAAGAGCTTAAACCTTCAGGAATGTTTATTCCCAAGGAAATTAAATTTTCATGGAAAAGACAACATAAGACTAAAGAACATACAAGAACTCCATAACTTGATAACATAAAAAAATAAGATAAAACCAGAAATCATACTTGCATTTGAGCTAACTTATGAACAAAAATTTTCTCTGAACATCATTTTATTTCAGCATACTTATGTGTAAACATTGAAACATACTTAAGAAAAATTAAAATTTATGCAAATATTATCGCACCCCCTCCTTAAAAAGAAGCAATGTCCTCCTTATGTAAACAAAGTAATGAATGAGAATTGAACACCAGGTACGATTTCAAGAGGTGAGTTATGAAGATTGCTTAAGTACCAAGTCTTTCTTAACAATCCAATCCTAGACATGTTCATTCACGTTATGTAACAGCCCGTTTTTAGTTAAATCAGAAAAATGGTTTTAGGACCACAAATATGAAGTCAAAATATTTATTTCATTATTATTTTAATGTCTAAAGCATGAAAATATGATTGTGTGAAATTTTCATTAAGAAATTTTTTCATCTGAGTGTTTAATTTGATAAAAAGGACTAAATCGTGTGAAGTATAAAACTTGAGTTCTAATAGGTAAAGGTTTCAAATAGCTATAGAACCTTAAAATTAAGGTCTTTATGTGGTAAATAGACCATTAATTAGATAGTGGATGATAATTGCTTGGCATAATTGAAAATTTGAATTAATAGTAAGGTTAATTTTGTAATTTAGTAATTAAAGGTTAATTAAATTAAACAAAACAAAATTTTACTTTCATATCATCTTCTTCCACCAAAATTTTGGGCTTGAGAAGCCATTTTTATGCTTTCAATTTTGGAAACTTCAATCTTGGCAATTAGGTATGTATTTTGTCTCGTTTTTAATTATTTTTATGTTTTTTATATCGTTGCAGCTTAGTCTAGCTAGCCCAGGGACTATTTTGTAAAATTACTAAAGATTTTAGATGTTTCCATTGATGAATACATGAGTATTTTGATGTTTAATGATAAATTATGAATGTTTGATGTTAGTTATACAAGTTTTGTTAAGTGATTTTTAGTAAAAATGCAAATTAGGGATTAAATTGTGAAATGTGGAAACTTTGTGGTTAAAATGTGAAATAAATGAAAAATATGGGTTGATATGTGCACTAGGGAAATTCGGATAGCATCAGTTGGTATGAAATTGCATGAATTTGTGATTTTATGAAATAAAGACTAATTTGTAAAAATGTGAAACATTAAGGGAAAATGTGTAAAAGTGCCTTAATGTGAATTTTGGACTAAATTGAATAGAGAAATAATTAAATAAGCTAATTTTCATTACATATAGATCAAGAAAAGTGAAATCTGGATCTAGATCGGGGGAAAGACAAAGTACACGACTAATCCATCTATTTAGCCATTTTTATGTCCGAGGTAAGTTCGTATGTAAAAAGCGTTGGTATATTTGTGTTTTAAATGCCTTGATATTGCATTTATTATGAATTACGAATTTACGATACATTCAACAAAGATTTGGCATTGGAAATCCCAGTTGAACCTCAGGAATAGGTTAAGATACAAATGACATGTCATTGGGGAATACATTGATTTGGCTTCGGGCCATGATATTGGTGTAACACCCCTAACCCGTATCCATCGCCGGACTAGGGTAAAGAGGCATTACCGGACACTTCTAAACATTTCACATTCATTTCACAAACTTTATAGCATCAAATTCACACATCAATATAGAGTCCCTTACGAAGGTCAACGAGACCTTAAACATGCTTTAGAAAGGGGTCGGGACTAAACCGAGCATATACCAAATTTTTTGAAACTTAAACATTTTTCAAAGTTATAAAGGTCACACACCCATGTGAATAGGCCGTGTGCCTTGCACAGCGTTAGAAACGCCCTTATGTCTAGGCAAAACAGGGCATAATACTGACTTATCCACATGGCCATAAGACACGCCTGTCTGCTAGGCCGTGTGAAAATTAGGGAGGCTACAAACTTGGGTCACACGACTAGTCACATGCCAGTGTGTCTAGCCCGTGCTCAAAACTGACTTGGCCACATGGCCTAGCACACGCCCATGTGTGCAACAATGTGGTCTACCCAGGTCATTTCGAAATGGCCATTGAGCAACACGGCTGAGACACACGCCCATGTCCCTGCCTGTGTGCAAAAAATAGGCCATTTACAAGGCCAATTTGCCACCCAATTAGTGTCCTCCCTACAAATACCATTCAAGCATCCAATACATCATATTTCCAATCAATTTCTACCACAAAATACTCATCATTCATATCATATATTCATCAACTAAACTCATGCTCATTAGCCAAACTAAACTATACCATATTTACTTACCAAACTCATTTCATTATTCATGTTATTATCACTAAGTTTCACATTCATTCTCATATCAAAATCGTACCATTTCCATAACCAAACTTCATTACTAACTTACCAAATTAACCATTTCCCACTAGGTCATATATATATCAAATATACCACTTTTGCATCACATATCAAAAATAAAAATCAAACTATAAATTCAACCATAATCTAGCCATATCACATGACATGATATACACTTTACAAAACATATTCATATACTTCTAGCCTATACATGCCATATACCATATGTACAACTCTCAAAAAGGTACCAAAATAAATGTCCGATAGTGTGATTGATGTCGCTGACGATCCCCAGATCTGAGATAGCTTTATAACACTGTAAAACAGAGAACATTTCACACAGTAAGTTTTAAATCTTAGTAAGTTCGTACCATAAATAATAATCAACAGTTTATATAATATGAAACATCAACTAATAAAACTTAATAGTTCACAATCCATCCATTAATTCTATTCCAGCTCATTTAATATGTTCATATGAATTCATCAAACTTCATACACATAGTATCATCTACCACATAGGTATCGAACATACCTGAACTTTCCCGTATTTATTCATTCCATTCTCACCTCTCGTTCAAATACATTAATTCATTCAGAATTCTTTCTATGCTTTAAGAATTCGTACACTTAGTGCATTAATGATTAAACAAAGCTATAAAGATCTCGTATACTTTGTGCCATCTCAATTAATTGAAATTATCTCGGTATCACACACTTAGTGCCTCATATAGCCAAAGCTATTCCAACTCGCACACTTAGTGCTATTTATAGCCAAAGCTGTTTGAAACGCACACTTAGTGCCTAACATAGTCGATATCATCATGTTCAAACCAAGCTTAAATATATACAATTTATATATTATCAAAACTTTAAGACATAAATTGTAACATCATTTATCACGTACGAACTTGCCTCGTACTCGAAATTGACAATTTGGATCGTTTACTCGATAATCTTTGATTTTCCTCGATCTAAATCCGAATTCCTTTTTTCTAGATCTATATTTATTCAAAAATAACCCTTTTATTCAACAAATCATTCAATTCAATCCATATTCACATGTTTATGGAATTTTACGAATCAGCCCTCACATTTTCACATTTTATCACTTTTGTCCCTAATTCATAAAATCACAAAATACACAAAATTTCCTTTTACACATTAGGTCGAATATTCACTTAGCTCATACAAGCCCATGTATTTAATTTATTTCACATTTTAATCCCTCAAAAATCTTATTTTCACAAATTAGTCCATAATAGACAAATTAATCAAAAATCACAATATAAAACATGTTTATCTATACTAAGCTTTCATATTTCATCATTTTACATCACAAAAATCATGAATTCATCAATGGCATCTCATTAAATTATCAAAAATTTCATAAATTTAAGCATGGGCTAGCTAGAGCACTTAAGAACGATCATAAAAACGTAGAAATCATCAAAAATCGAGCTGAAAACATACCTTAATTGAACTAAATGAGTGCGAAAATATCAAACCCTATCTTTAGCTTCTTCTTTGCTTCATTCGACCATTAATGGATGATAATGAAACCATTTTTTTATTTTGTTTTTACTTAATATAACATTAATCATCAATTAACAATTTAACCTTTAATAAACCATATAAAAATCACATAATATAAGGCCATTAATGTCCACTAACATTATCAATGGTCTAACTGCAACTTAAGAACCTCCCATTTACAAAACCATAACATTTAAACACTTTTAACATATAGCTAGCCACTTTTACATTTTACACAATTACCTCTTTTTTCATAAATTGGACAAGCAAATGATAAAATTAAATCACGAGTTTTTCACAGATGTCAATTCACATAATATAAACATAGAAAATAATATTTAAATATTTTTTTGACTCAAATTTGTGGTCCCAAAACCACTATTCCAATTAGGGTCTAAACTGGTTTGTTACAATTGGCACTCCAGGTGTGAGTTACTTTGATTTGGCTTCAGGCCATGATATTGACACTTCAAGTACTAGATACATTAAGTTGTCTTTGGGCCATGATATTGGCACTTAGGGTGCGAGACTCCCGAGTATCCGACTTTTATTCTGAATGGTTCAACAGGTACAATGAAGATGTGAAATGGTGAGAAATAGATACGTATCGGTATAGGTATGTTCAGAAATCTATATGAGCATTGAATCAAAGGAAGTTGTGAATTTATGATTAAGTATGTGGTTAAGTTTATGTTAGTTTGAGATTAATGTATTGTTGCATATTATGTCATTTAAATTGAATTTATAAATGAATGGCGATACTTGCATATTATTTTCATATGAGCTTACTAAGCTTTATATCTTACATTGTTATTTTTTCCATGTATTATAGTGATATCAAAGCTAGCTCGAATATGGGAATCGTCAAAGACTTTGTCACACTATCAAACTATCACCTTGGTACTTTTGAAACTAAGATTTGGTCATATGGCATGTATAAGATTATGGTTATTTTAATATGTAGTTAGGTATTGAGTTTTGCCATTTGAATTGGCTTGTAAATGTTTACGTTTTGATTTGTATATATAACCATGAGAGTTGGCTTAACTTGGTTGGTTTGGTTATGTTTATATATGTGTGCATATAACCTATGTTACGTGATTGAGGTTGGTTTTGTACTGCTTATTGATAGTAGGAATTATGGATGACAAATGGATAATATTTGAGAAGATGTAGGCTTATGAATTTAAGCATAATGATGCATGTTTGGGAATGTCTAATTAGTTGAAATGCGTATGTGAATTTGGTATAAATGGATTGGTTTATTTTGTTATTTGTGTGTATTGTGGATAATGATATTGAGTTTGCATGAATTAGGCATGATTTAGTTGGTTTGAATGCCTATATATGCTATGAATTGTGCAATTTAGTTTGGTGAAGGTTTGTGCAAGTTTGGGTGGTAAATTGGCTTGGTAAAGAGCCTATTATTGTCCACACAGGTAGAGACATGGGCGTGTGTCTCAGTCGTGTGTCTGATAAATCGTAAATTAAACATATTTTTACCCCATGTTTAATGCATTTTATAGATGATTTCTCATTAGAATTGGTGAATTTGATTCTCCTAATGCTTTAATTTCATGTTTTGTACTTAGGAGAGCACCAAGAGTCAAAAGGAGCCAAAAAGGGACAGAATGGACCAAATTGAGAAGATGACACAGCCTAAGCCTTGCCACACGGCTAGCACAGACGCCCGTGTCTTTCGAGGGTATCGACCAAGGCTTTCACGATTCAAACGGCCTGGCCATTGACCCACACAGCCATGTGCAATTTAACGGATCGAACACGGATTGGCAATCACATCACACGGCTGTGTCACACGAGCGTCTCCCTGCTAAGCCCACATTAAGTCCAATTCGGAAAAGGCCACTTTGGAGGGTTTCTAGGCATTCCAACGCCTATAAATACGCACTAGAGGAGGAGAAAAAGGGGAGACGAGAAGAGAGGTAAGGAATTACCCCAAGGAAGCCGATTGATCCATATCAGAAGATGGATTCATCATCAAGACTGAAGATCTCTCCTCAATTCCCTTCAGGAGTTTTGGGTTTTCTTTATGTTTTGTATTCATTATTCTTCTGAGATGTTTTCTTATTTAGTTATGAACTAAATCCCCTAAATACCTAAGGGGAATGAAACCTAAGATGAACCCAAAATTTTGTTATTTAGTTATAAACTAAATCCCCTAAATACCTAAGTTATGTTTTCTTCTGAATCGTATGATAAATATTTAACTTGTTCGTAATTATGTGTTCTTAATTCTTGTTTTGATATCTCAAGATACTGATTCAAGACACGCTCTTATTCAGAGGAGGAATAGACCCTATCTAAGAGCACATTTTCCATAATTAAGCGGAGTTGATTGCGCGCCTAGAAATAGGGTGACAAGATTTTCCCGGATTAGGATGAAACCTAATAAGGGGATCCATAGATCAAGTTAATGCAACCCTAGAGTGTTAATTAGAGAAAAGTCTCAGTTATTCAATCTAGGGATTAGACGTTATTAGTCTTGAATAGGGATAATAACATAACTTAGGGATCTCTACGGAACAAGTTGAATGAATAAATCATCCGATTCAGAGCCAGAATAACAAGTAAAGTCTAGGTGGATTTTTCCTTAGGTATTGTCTCAAGTCAATCGATTTTCCCAAAAGTAATTCCCCAATTCTTTTCTCTGTGCGTTCTTAGCTTAAATAATTAGTTAATTAAAACAAACCATTTTATTCTTAGGCTAGATAATAAAAACATAGTTATTACTATTACTTTTGGTTCCCTTGGGTACGATATCCCGGTCTTGCCATTACTATACTATTGTTCGATAGGTGTGCTTGCCTTTTTGTCATGATAATAGTTAGTTTAGGTTTGATCTTCATTATAAATATTTATTACTTGTTACGAATCACGTGATCAATGTCCCCTGGTGTTGAGATTAAAATCAAGTTAGTATGCTCAACACGGCCTCACACACGGGTGTGTGACTTGGCCATGTGGCATAAGTCAGTATGCCCCACAGGTTTGGCACGGCCTAGTACACAGCTTGGCAAACGAGCATGTGTGGCCATTTTTAGGGTACACGAGCTAGCCACATGGGCGTGTGAGTTGGCTGTGTGACCCAAGTCAGAGGGTTACACGGGGTTAGACACGGGCTGGGACACAGCCATGTGCTGTCATTTTGAATGTCCACACGGCCTGTGACACCGGCATGTCTCTGGCCGTGTTCGGGCCACACGGGCGTGTGTCCCTTGTAGTTAGAAAAAGTTTTTAAGTTTTGTAAAAATTTCTTAAGTTATCAGTTTAGTCCCGAACCACTCAAAATGCATGTTTTGGGCCTCATAGGCTCGATTAGGGACACTGTGAATGTTATTGAATGATAATTTGTATGAAATTAGAAAGGTTATGTGAAATGAAGGTTTAAATTATTTTGTAAGTCCTGTAATGCTCCATAACCCTATTCCGGTGTTGAATACGGGTGAGGGGTATTACACATTACCACATTACTTCACTTTTTATTAGAGAAGAGGCATTGAGCTTAATTTATTTATGTTTGCACTTTCCAACTTATTGTGCGAAAGTAAAAAACTAACTAGTATAAATGCATAAATATAAATACTAAGAAAAAGAAATTTCCCCCTTTTTAATTCACATCATCTTCCATGTCTTTGTTATTTGCCTTCTTGGTCTCAATTGATCCCACAAGCTCTTCTTGCCATGTCTCAAAGATATGATTTGGAAACTCAGGAACAAAATAGTTAGATATATTTTTAAAAGTATTTCGTATGTGATCATCTCTAATTTTTGCATATCTCTAATAAGCTTGTTGTTGGTTATGCATGAATTTCCACATATCCATCATAATTGAAAATTTAGATTTCTTCATAGTTCAACAACATTTGGTTCTACCCTCGATTCATGGCTGTTTGGTTCCTCTTCAGATTCAACTCCTTGTATTTCATTTGCTAAGTCAGCTTATGGTTTAGATTTAGTTGATAACTTATCAGATTTTGTTTTGCTCGGTTCATTCAGCTCAACCTGGTTCAACAACTCAACTTTCTCCAATAACCTTTCAAGATCATATCTCATGATGCAACCTTGAATATAACAACCGTTCAGGTTTGTCTTTGATTTGACTTGGGCTTGTAAACATAGTGAAGTAATCAATGATAGAAAGTAGGCACTTTCTGCCCTTTTCCTAGCACAATCTTTGTAATAGCCCGGTTTAGACCCTAGTCTAAACAGTGGTTTTGGGACCACAAATTCGAAGTCAAAAAATTTAATTTATTATTATTTTAATATTTACAGCATGATATTAGAGTTGTGTGAAAAATTCGTGAAGAAATTTTATTGTTTAAGTGTTTAATTCGATAAAAAAGGACTAAATCGCGTAAAGTGTAAAAGTTGTGTTCTATAATCTAAAGGTGTCAAATAGCTATAGAACTTAAAAGTTAAGGTCTAAAAGTTGTGTTCTATAAGCTAAAGGCGTCAAATAGCTATAGAACTTAAAATTTAAGGTTCTTAAGTGGTAAATATACCATTAGTTGTTTAGTGGATGTTAATGGATGATAGTGGAGTGGCATATGATGTAATTACTAATGTTTTTAATGGTTAATTAGGTAATTAATTAAATAAATGATAAGTTAATAAAATAAAAACATAAAGTCATCATATTTTCACCATTTCTCCACCGAAAATGAAAAAGATGAACAACCATGGAAGCTTGAACATTCGTCCAAGCTTTGGAGCTTGATAGGTGAGTGGTTTTTGCCCGGTTTTTAATAATTTATATATTTTTGAGCTCATTGCAGCTTAATCTAGCTAGCCCGTATCTCCGTTCTCGAAACCTTTATAGATTTTGTGAGATGCCATTGATGAATTTTCATGATTTTTTATGATTGATGATGACATATGGAAGTTAGATGATAGTTTTACATATTTTACAAAGTGATTTTGAGTAAAAATGCAAATTATGGACTACTTTGTGAAATTATGAAATTTTGTGGTTAAATGTATGAATAAAGTGAAAATATGGGCTGATATATGATAGACTAAAATTCGGCTAAGCATAGGTGTGGTCAAATTTTGAATATTTTGTGTTTTGTGAAATAGGGACTAAATTGTGAAAAATGTAAAATGTTAGGGGATAAAGTGAAAACTTCCCATTTATGTGTTTTTGGATGAATTTGAGTAAATATGTGATTAAATAAGTTAAATTTGTATTGAATTAGATCAAGAAATGAGGAAATCAAATTTGGATCGAGGAAAGTCGATAATTGTCGAATAGTCGTTCCAGTCCATTCGTGTTAGTACTAGGTAAGTTCATAAGTAAATAAATGTTGTTAAATTGAAATGTATGTGCATTATATGTGTTGAATTGAGTTGTAAAGAAATAGGATTGTGAAGTTATGTAAAATGTGAATTGAATTTGAAACCCTAAGTGTGCGATAAATTAAGTAGCTACGGCTAATTAATTGGCACTAAGTGTCCAGTACAATTATAGCCTCGCTAATTAATTGGCACTAAGTGTGAGATACAATTATAGCCTCGGCTAATTAATTGGCACTAAGTGTGTGATACAATTATAGCTTCGGCTAATTAATTGGCACTAAGTGTACGATACAATTATAGCTTCAGCTAATTAATCGACACAAAGTGTATGAGTTAGTTGAATGTTCAAGGATGATCGAATGAATTAGTGTTTCAAGCACTGGAGTGATAAATTTGATAGATAAGAACATAATGGTACAGGTATGTACGAAACCTATGTGGTTGATGATGTTAAGTATGAAGTAGATGAAAAAATATGTAAATGAATGATGAAATGAGTTGGATTTGGTAGCATTATTAATGCTTTTTAAAAGATTAAAGATGTGGAATAAAAGTAAGACATGGCTTTGATGTATGAATCCTTGGTTCAAAAACTTGAACAGATAATAAAATCAAAATGGTTGAGTTGACTATATGAGTCATGTATGTGAATTTGGTTTATGTGAATAAGGAAATTATAGATGTTCGAGTTTGGTAGTGTTTATAAAGAAGTTGATATAACTTTTTATATGATTTGTAATAAATGACAATGGTTTGGTTGGCAATGAAATGAATATGTGTGAGCTTGACTTATATGATTAAGTTAATGGTTGTTAATCAATTTGAAAGCATGATTATACGTTCATTGATAAATAAGTTAAGTGAATTATTTATTGTGGTTACATGAATTTACGAGTATAATGAAGGTATATGTTATTGAGGTTTGTAAATTTTGGTTTAGTGATATTGGTTTATAAATATCATTGAAATGATTTATTTTCTTATGGCTTACTAAGCGTTCGAAGCTTACTCTGTGTGTTTTTCCTATGTTTATAGATTTTTGGAGATCTGCTCGAGTTGGAAGTTGATGGAAATGTCATCACACTATCCGATTATCATTTCGGTAAATAATGTTTTGAAATTTGGTTATGTGGCATGTATTGGCTATAAGTATGTGAATATGTTTTGAAATGTAAATATATGTTTTGCCAAGTGATATAGCTTGATAATGGATGCGAATATGGTTTGGTTTGGTTGTGGTTTATGTGATGAGAAAATGGTATGGTTTGATGCATATGAAAGACTAAATGAAATGGTCAATTTGGTATGTGCTTAATTGTTAAATTTGGTATAATTTTGGCTTGAAGATGGATAAGAAGTTGAGATGTTGGTAATGTATAATTGAATGAACTTAGCTTATGATTTTGGTATATTTCAGTATAGATATTGAGCATGAAATAGATTGATGATGACTTCAATGGTATATGTTTTGAGATTGAAATTGGCTAAAAATGTGGTATACTGATGCTTGAATGATTCTTGTAGGGAGGACTCAAATTGGTGTGGCATTTTGGCCTTGTAATGGCCTATTTTGTGCCCACACGGGTAGAGACACGGGCGTGTGTCTCTGTCGTGTTGCTCGAGGACCATTTTGAAATGAGCCTGGGTAGACCACACGGTCGTGCACACACGGGCGTGTGCCAGGCCGTGTGGCGAAGTCAGCTTCGACCACGAGTGAAAAACACGGGCGTGTCTTGTAGCCGTGTGGATATATCAGTATGTATGCCTTGTTTCACCATGGCCTAGACACACGGGCGTGTCTAATGCCGTGTGGGCACACGGCCTGTTTACACGGGTGCGTGACCTTTATAACTTAAAAAAATTGTAAAGTTTTGGAAAAACTTTGCATGTGTTCGGTTTAGTCCGACCTCTTCCTAATGCATGTTTATGGTCTCATTGACTTAAGAAAGGGACTTAATGTTAATGTTTGACTATGATAAGACGATGCATGACTTTTGATTATGAAATGATTGCGAAATGTTCCGATATGTTTGGTATTGCCTCTTAACCCTAGTCTGGCTATAGATACGGGTTAGGGGTGTTATATTATATTGGAATCAGAGCTATGGTTTAGTCGGTTCTAGGACTACCATAGAATATGTGAGTTTAGCTATACATGCCACATTTAACCTGCGATAGTGTGATATCTCCTGACTGTAATGAAAATTGTTTTGATGAGACAAATAAGTTTTCCAGCCGAGCTTATTCTGATAGTACAGAATGTGTACTCAAATGTTTGGATAGAAATGTGTTGATTATGAGTTGAAACTCATGAAGGTATGTATCAAAGAGTATGACATTTTTTTATTGATAAATGTTAAAATTATATGAGCATATGAGTTATGATATTTGGATTATGATTATTATATAAAATGATTTGATCATGAAATAGTGATTTGAGTTGGCATATGAACTATGTGTTAAGAACAAAAGTGATTAAAAGTAAATGTTTGTTAAATGTTTTAAAAATGTGAAATTAGAAATGAACTAACTATTTATGATAGTATGTGTTAAGTGCATGTATGAGAGAGAGAAATTTGAGGCTTTACTACCCTCACCCCCTTAGCATAAAATGTTACAATGAAATCTGGAAGATTTAGATTGAATAAGCTCACGAGTATGGAGTTACAGAAGTCCGTGTTCAGAAGATTAATAATGTGGTTAGAAAAGTGAATGAATCAGCAAATGAAGACAGTATTAAAAGAGATATTGGATAGTTTTGAAGACTATTCAAATTATGCAAAGTCACTATTAACAAAGAACTTGAATTCGATGAAATTAAAGTATTCAGATATGATATCTAAAGAAAGGTATTAACTGAAAGTTCTTTTGAATTAATTTCTGTTATTGATGGGATAATATGGACTTAATGATGACAGAATGGACAGTTGAAGAATGTTTGAATTATATTGATGGTTGAGTGCAGTGGTTATAGTCGGGTAGTTACTATGACTTCTTCTGGACATTTTATGTGTACATTTATCCTCAGAAGTATATGTCACTGTTTAATTTCAGAAGAAAATTCTTATCTTATGAGAACATTAGCTAAACATGCTAATAGACAAAAGTATCATTGGTCTGTTTGAGTTATGTTTGACATTGCTACGTCGTTCTCTAATATTTATTTCATTGTGTGGATATAAAAGTAGACGGTAAAATCTATATGATGTTAATACTCTGTTTTTGCTAGCTATTATTCTGTTGAAAATATGTGAAGTTTATATCGCTTCTGTTGCTGTGGATTCCAGTATTTATCAGTGATATTGTTCTTTCTGGACATTTTCTGGGATATCATCGGAGTTGATATCATTCTATAGGGGTTGTAATTTTCTCATATTCTGTGTAGCTATAGATGTTGAAAATTTTGTTATTATGGTTTTCTTATAATTCTATGTGATTATCTATAAGAGATATCTATTTGACAGAAATGGCTATATTTGTTATAATCATAATTCCTCTTTTGGAATTTGGGAAGTACTACAGTACTGTTATCAGAGTTATAAAAGTTTTGTCTCTGTATTGGTTGTTGTTCAACTCATATTTTATTTTCTTCTGGGTTAAAATGCTTATTTAACAGTCAAGATATTATCTATTGTTATGTGTGAGACATCAGTCTTATTATGACATTATGATTTCTATATGATGGTTGTGGCTTTTGTATAATGATATGTCTAGGTTATCCTTTTGACAAAAAGAAAAGATTTATTCGAAAAGACTGATTCAGTGGTTTAGTTTGATTTGAATTATTTGATTGAAAGGATAATTGGGTTATAGTGTGTGAATCTATTTGCTAGACTAGAAATAAACTTTGAACGTAAATGTGTGAAATGAGAGATAGTCTAGAAGAAGAATTCATATTCTTGAATATTTAATAAAAAATTATATCTATTGGAACAATTCTATCTGAAAAATGTTGTGAAAAATTAAAGTTAGTTCGAATGTTGAAGCTTTCTTTTACACGAAGACTTATTTAACCGAAATGTTAGTTCTAATTTTTTCTGCGTTGAATAAAGAGTTATGTGATATATATGAAGATTGCAAGAGTTTAAAATGTTTAATGTCAGAGAAAGATCCGAACTTGGCGCAGCAAAGTTAGCTTAAATTGTTGAAAAACGTTTGAGTCTGTAAGTGATTCTTATCCGAGGAAAATGCTTATAGTTTTGGATGTTTTGAATGGGAAATGTTTTTGTGCTTTTTGAGCGATGAAGACGCGGTTGATCTTATAACAGTTGTTAGATGAATTAGATGTTAAATAAATGTTTATTTAGTGAAATTGTGAAACTCAAAAATGTGTCAGTGTATTATAAGTTAAAAAGGGGTTCAGCATAAATTGATTTCTGATTCAGAACCTCAGATGTGGAATTGATGATTATTTTTTATTTCGAGATAGAATGTGTATACTGAAAAGCTCTACGAATGTACAACAACTACTACAATAAACTCTCAGTGATAGTTTATCTGTTCATATGGGATTTAACAAGATGCACAACAGTCCGAGATATGATATCGATGATTGAGTGTGAAATGTGATATTTCTGACTTTGTAGATTATAGAAATAGAGTGCGGATGAATTCTGTATCAGAATTATCCTTATTATAGAAAAAAATAGAGCTATTCGAAACATCGTTAACTGTCTGAGGAAATCTCGCGGTACGTGTAGATTTTTTGTTTTGATTAAACAACTAAGTTATTCATTTCTGTGATGGCAATCTACTTTTGGTGGCAGTCATTGTTGTTTCGTATTAAGATCTGGAACTCATATGATAATATTGATGGAAATTACAATAATCTATGAGTATCAGATTGTAGTGAAATCGAGGAATGCAAATCAATTTCTTGAAATATTGATGTATGTGACATTGATACTGTTTGATAAATTATCAGGTGAGTATAAAAATGACATTGCATGAGGTATCATATGTGGTAGTTACCGAACTCCGTTATTTCGGGACTGAGCTTTGTGAGAAAATGATTCATGGGATTAATGCCATCAGAAAAATTGAGCAAAATATGAAAGTAATTCAATTCAGTTAGAAGCAGTTTCAACTTGATATTACGTATAACGAAAGACAAATCAGAATTTCAGTTATGAAACTAAATAGATATGAAAATTGAAGCCATGTGTGAATTTGAAATGTACTATGTGGAAGCAAATCTTTAATCTACTTTTCGGTAAGAATTTCAGGGACGAAAATCTCTAAGGGGGTGGCTAGTCAGAATAGTGGTTTCAGGACAATAAATTCGACATCAAAAAAATTATTTTATTATTATTTTAATATTTACAGCATGATATTAGAGTTGTGTGAAAATTTCGTGAAGAAATTTTATTGTTTAAGTGTTTAATTCTGTAAAAAGGACAAAATCGCGTAAAGTGTAAAAGTTGTGTTCTATAAGCTAAAGGTGTCAAATAGCTATAGAACTTAAAATGTAAGGTCCTTAATGGTAAATATATCATTATTTGGTTAGTGGATGTTAATAGATGATAGTGGAGTGGCATATGGTGTAATTACTAATA
This sequence comes from Gossypium hirsutum, assembly GCF_007990345.1. Classification (NCBI taxonomy): domain Eukaryota; kingdom Viridiplantae; phylum Streptophyta; class Magnoliopsida; order Malvales; family Malvaceae; genus Gossypium; species Gossypium hirsutum. Next base: position 60,225,919 of record NC_053431.1, read on the forward strand.
TTTTCAATGATTAATTAGGTAATTAATTAATTAAATGATAAGTTAATAAAATAAAAACATAAAGCCATCATCTTTTCACCATTTCTCCACCGAAAATGAAAAAGATGAACAGCCATGAAAGCTTGAACATTCGGCCAAGCTTTGGAGCTTGATAGGTGAGTGGGTTTTGCCAGGTTTTTAATAATTTATACATTTTTGAGCTCATTGCAACTTAATCTAGCTAGCCCGTATCTCCGTTTTCAAAATTGTTATAGATTTTGTGAGATTCCATTGATGAATATTCATGATTTTTGATGATTGATGATGAAATATGGAAGTTAGATGATAATTTTACATATTTTAGAAAGTGATTTTGGGTAAAAATGCAAATTATGGACTAATTTGTGAAATTATGAAATTACGTTGTTAAATGTATGAATAAAGTGAAAATATGGGCTGATATGTGATAGAGTAAAATTTGGCTAAGCATGGGTCTGGTCAAATTTTGAATATTTTGTGTTTTGTGAAATAGGGACTAAATTGTGAAAAATGTAAAATGTTAGGGGCTAAAGTGAAAAATTCCCATTTATATGTTTTTGGATGAATTTGAGTAAATATGTGATTAAATAAGTTAAATTGGTATTGAATTAGATCAAGAAATGAGGAAATCGAATTTGGATTGGAGAAAGTCAAAAATTGTCGAATATTCGTTCCGGTTCGTTCGTGTTAGTAAGAGGTAAGTTCATAAGTAAATAAATATTGTTAAACTGAAATGTATGTGCATTATATGTGTTGAATTGTGTTGTAAAGAAATAGGATTGTGAAGTTGAAGTATGTAAAATGTGAATTGAATTTGAGACACTAAGTGTGCGACAAATGAAGTAGCTACGGCTAATTAATTGGCACTAAGTGTGCGATACAATTATAGCCTCAGCTAATTAATTGGCACTAAGTGTGCGATACAATTATAGCCTCGGGTAATTAATTGGCACTAAGTGTACGATACAATTATAGCTTCGACTAATTAATTGGCACTAAGTGTGCGATACAATTATAGTTCAGCTAATTAATCGGCACTAAGTCTGCGAGTTAGTTGAATGTCCAAGGACGATCGAATGAATTAGTGTTTCAAGAATTGGAGTGATAAATGTGATAGATGAGAACATAACGGTATAGGTATGTATGGAACCTATGTGGTTGATGATGTTAAGTATGAAGTAGATGAAAAATTATGTAAATGAATGATGAAATAAGTTGGATTTGATAGCATTATTAATGCCATTTAAAAGATTAAAGATGTGGAATAAAAGTAAGACATGACTTTGATGTATGAATGCTTGGCTCGAAAACTTTAACAGATAATGAAATCAGAATGGTTGACTTGACTATATGAGTCATGTATGTGAATTTGGTTTATGTGAATAAGGAAATTATAGATGTTCGAGTTTGGAAGTGTTTATAAAGAAGTGTAATAAAGAAGTTGGTTTATGTGGCAGGCCGTGCAGTAAAGCATGACCGTAAGGTCGACGAGATGGTCATAAGCGTTTTCATGGACCAAAGGGCCTGTGGGCCCCACACGGGGAAATCACACATTAGTGGGCCAGGCTGTGTAAACTACACGGCTAAGGCCATTTATGGCTATGTGGACCATACGAGCGTGTCAGTCCACATGGGCCCGTAATATGGGCTTTAGGCCCATGATCAGTAATTGTCTGTTAAGGTTGTACGGGTCACCCGAGACAACTGTAGACCTATTGTTGGGCTGCTAAGTGCACTTGGACCCTTATTGTTTTGTAAATGACTAATATACCCCTATGTGATGTACAACTGCTTGAGCATGCCATTTTTACTGTATGTAATGTTGCATTGCATGGGGTGGGATACATGATTTCGAATGAAGTGTACTGAAAGGTTATAAGCCTATTACTGGTAGCTCTGCTGCAAATACCGATTTAGTGCCGCAACCATTGCTACATGGTGTGTAGGGCTTAGTGGGTCGATTTTATCCCCATATGGTGTGTAGAGGATGGATTGGGTTGGATTTCTGTTTGCATACTATTACTGTAAAGGGCTCAGGCCCAGACTACTACTATTACTGCAACGGGTTCAGGCCTAGATTGCTACTGTTACTGAAATGGGCTAAGGCCCTAACTATTACTGAAAGGGCTCAGGCCCAAATTGTGCTTACTCTGATTGATTGCTTTTATGGAATTTCACACACTGAGTTTTCGAAAACTCGCCCATCTGTTAACAGTGCAGGAAATCCCCAGGCATAGACAGATCGAGGTGCCGGAGGACTTAGTGGCAACCACTCGACTTAATTAATTTTTAATTTCATAAATAAGGTTTACTTTTGGGTTTTTCATTTTGTAATAAGGCCTCTTTAAGTTTCATTTTAATTTTGGGGATTTATTTACCTTGATTTTTGACTAGTAGTAGTAGAACACAGATTTTCAAGAAAATATAAACAAATATTTTTCTAAAACATCACTATTACGCAACACATTTTGAGAGCTTCCTCAACAAACACTGTTTTAAATGGTAATAACAATATAATATGATCAATATTATGATAGAACAACTTGAGTTTTTCACAATGAACTTACACCCTAAATTTTTGTTAAGAACCTTTAAGAAGTTTTTATGTAGAGTCTGTTTTCCAAGAAATTATATTTGAAAAGCACTCCAATGTGACATCGCAGATTCGGCCATAACGTCTAGGCCGGGTTTAGGATGTTCCAGGGGAGGTGTTTTTTTGGAATTTGAGGCCGATGACAAAGAGAAAAGAAGTTGGTGGCTAGGGTTAAGGCTAATTGCTTTAGTGGTGTGAAAAATATGATGGGAGAGAGGGTTTCATATAGTAGTAAACTAGGGAAAACTTTTAGCAAAATTTTAGCTAAAATAGATACTTGGACAGCAAGGCATGGAGCGAAATATATGTGGCAAAAAATTTAGGGTTTTTGGGGGTTTTATGGACCGCAATAAGTGGGTATTTTCCTCCTCTTCACTATTTTGGGCCTCAAGCCCAAACTATAATTATTTCATGTACTTAAAAAATTGAACTGTACTAAAAAAAATAATCTGATTAGTACTTGGGCCAACTTGACCTACTTATTGAACACAAAATAAAAAATTTGAAATTGAAAATAGATTAAAAAAAATTTTAATTTAAAAATTCCTTGTGGTCTACACAAAATTTCTTCTCGAAAATTACATCAAATTAAATTTCCAAGAAAGGTTGGAGGGTCACAAATGGTCCGGCTTAGGTTCCAATCTCCTTAGACAAAATTAATTTAATGTACTATTTCAAGAAAAATAATTTCTAAAAATGTCACTTATTCAAATGAGAGAGATAAAACTAAAAATAAAATAATGACAGAGAAAGTGAAGAGATCTCCCTCAATGTCATTGGTGATCGTCACTGATTGAGGCAATGTCAAATGACCATTTATCATACAAATCGTATCCATATAGGAAGAACAGATAATCTTGCCCAACAATTATATTCAATACTTTACCAAAGATTAGAAGCGAGAGATGGTCTTTCTGTGTTTCTTTGCTCAACTTTCTGTTATTCACAAAATTTTGCCTGTCAATATTGTCCTTAATGAAATCAGCTCATTCTTCGTGATACCTTCTTTCTTTGGTACAGGTCCCACCCATGGAATGTCTTAGGTGGGATAAATGAGCCTTTCTTTTTCCCATTGATATTTGAGTTTCCTAAGATCAAATACTCGAGATTGGATCAAACTCTTCTGTCCCTCGATTCTAGCCTTTTCGCCATCCTCTAATATAATCCTATGCATATAAAAGGAACTACTTATTCCTCAAATATCAACTAAAGTCCAACCGATTAGGTTTGAAACAATTTAATCACACAAATCTAAAAGTTTATGTAATATCCCGAATTAGGGCCTAATCGGAATAGTGGTTTCGTGACCATAAATCTGAGATAGAAATAATTATTTTATAATTATTTTGAGGTTTATGATATGATTGCATGATTGTGTGAAAATTTCGTGACGAAATTCTATGCATAAAGTGCTTAAGTTGAAATTAGGGACTAAATCGAATAATTTGCAAAACTTGTATTCTAGAAGTTTTTAGTATGAAATTGCTTTGGAATATTAATGAGGAGGTCTTGAATAGAATTTGACCAATTTCTAAAATTTTGGACAAAAATGGGCTTATACACGAAAATTTTCAAAGAAAGGTATTAAGGCTATTTTAGTCATTTTATAATTAAAATTAATTAAAAGGCAAATTAAGGCCAAAATGTGTTCATCTTCATCAAGCATTGGCCAAATCTTACCTCTCTCCATAGCTAGGGTTTCTTCAACTTCCAAGCTTCATAGTAAGTGATTTCAAGCCCCGTTTTTAATGATTTTTATGTTTTTGAAATCCCGGTAGCTCGATTTAGCTTATGCTAGCATAACTCAACCTAGGGTTCATATTTGGAAAAATAACCATAGGTGAAATTTGTGTATTTTGGTGTTTTATGATAGAATATCAGGTTTTAAATTATGTTAGACAACTTGTGCTACTCAGTTTTAAGTGAAAACGAGTAAAAGGGCTTAATCGGTAAAAATACCTAATATTCATAAGTACATGTTAGAGTGTGAATTTGATGTTCCCATAGAAGGGAAAAATGATCAGCATGTCATAAAACATAAGAAAATAGGATGAGGTTTAATTTACGAGCCTTGGGAAACAAGTGCAAATATGTGAAAGTTTAGGGGCAAAATGGTAATTTTCCCAAAGTTCATACTAAGGGCTGTTTTGATGAATGTATGTATTAAATAAAATTAATTTGGTATTCTAGATCAAGAGAAACAAGATTCAAGTCGTGATCGAGGGAAAAATAAAGTTTATGATGAATAGGCTTGATTGCTAATATTTTGTATCGAGGTAAGTTCATGTGTAAATAAGGTAACATAATTTTTATTTTAAGTGATTTAATGATATTTGTATGATATGATATTTATTATCATGAAATATTGTGCTTTGTGAATTATTATTTGGTAATATGCAAATTTTGTGAATAATTTGATAAGTATGAGATGTTAGCAAGTATCGGTTTTTACATTTCGAAGAAGGTGATCAAAATGTAAAATTGGGAAGAATCCCGTTTGAACCTTGGGAATAGATTAGGGTACAAGTGACATGTCACTAGGATGGTTGAGTTCCGAACTCGTTGAGTTGAGTCCGAGTTCATGAGATGTAACTAGGCATCCGAGCTCGTTGAGTTGCGTCCGAGTTCACTTATGGATGCGAACGCCCGAGCTCGTTAAGTTGAGTCCGAGTTCATTTATGGGCGGGGTACATGGTAGCTTGGCTACATAGATTTCAAAAGCTATTGAGCTTGTTCAGTTATGAGTATAGCACTTACGCACACAATATTCGCGTATCCGAAATTATATTCCGATGTGTTCAACGGGAAAATCCTAAGAGAATATGGAGAATAAATAAACGATAGTGATTCGATGATGAATGTGTTGAAGAAGTGGAAATGGACAGGTACGAGTTTAATTCCTGGTTGAGAACTTGGTGAGACAAAATTGTGGTAAGATAGTAAGTATTCTTATGTTATGTGTGTCTTAATGATGTTTATGTTGGATTGGATGATCATGTTACTTATTATTTGCATGTGAACTTACTAAGCATTTATGCTTACTCCCTTCTTTTCATTCATTGTAGTTTTCACAAGCCGGCTTGAGAATCGGGATAGGTCGAAGGCTCATTCACACTATCCGAAGACCTAAATTGGTAAAATGGCTTGTATATTTTGAATGTGGCATGTATAGCACTATACTCACTTTGTGTAAATGATCATATGATATGGTTATGGTTTGGTAAGAAAAGGGTTTGTAAATGATTAGCTATTGGAATGGCTAATCAAGTTTATATATGATAACATGTATGATTTATGTCTTAACTAAACCATGAAAATCCTTGGAAAGGTAAAATTGGCCACAAAACAGAATCAGACAGCAGCAGTGACGTGAATTTGAAAAATCACTAAAAATTGTAGAAATTGAATTAAATGATGAATAAGTTATGAAATCGAAGCTTCATGAGTCTATTTTCATATGGAGGGAACAAAATAGGTAAATGAGTTATATTTTATGAGATATTTATGTTTTTGTGGAACAGGGTCATAGTGGTCTCTAAATTCCCTGTTCTGAATTTAAAAATTTACCATAAATTGTACAAAACTAATTAGGAGTTTTACCTTACATGTATGAAATAATTATTGAGTATATTTTTATGAGAAACAAACGTCATAATCATTGAAACTCTATACAGGGAGATATCTAATTCGTAATACACAGGGGTCAGAGTGGTCGAACACTAAAACAGGGGAGAATTTAACTAATAAACTGTACTAATTGGCTTGACCAAAAATTCTAGAAAAAAATTAGTAGATAGATATATCAGTGTAGTTTCAGAAAAAAATTACGGATCGTAATTTTGATTTCGGAACTCGTGATATGAATTTTTAAGCGACTGTGACGCAGTTAACCAGCTTATCTGGAAATTTTAAAAATAAATTGTTTGAGCTGTTTAATTAATGAATTAAGTTTGTTAACACCTCGTGCTCGACTCTAGCAACAGTCTCGGGTATGGGGGTGTTACAGTTTATGTGAAGTAATAGGGACGGATTAGGATTGCAACAATTTAACCACACAAATCTCAAAGTTATGCAAGGTAATAAAGCTCTCTCTCGTTATTATGAACCTTTAATTTAATCGGGCTAGGATCTAAATTAAGCATGCATCTTTCAATTATTACGTCTATTAATCATCATTTTTCTAGGATTAATCAACTAATTCTAATGAAATACATGCATAAGTCTAATTGAAAGCATAAATGATTGAGGCACAGAACATCATAAACAAGAATCAATTGAACTTCATCAAATTAATGTAATCATTCTAGCTAAACAAAATTAAGCTATCATTGTTAATGAACAAACGAGTAAATAAATTGTAAATGCACTAGCTTATAGTTATGGTTGATGTTATGCTTACAACTTGTGTGTTATGCATACGAAAGAGATGAGGAAAGGTAATGAAATGGTAAATTCATAGTTGAAATTAAAGTTGATGAAATGAGTTTGAATGATGTACCATATGTGAGAAATTTATGTATGCTATAGATAAATATACCTACATCATGGATAAATACACTAAGTCGGGAATTGATAATGTTGTTCAGGCTTATGATAAGCTTTGGGAACGGAATGAAATAAAAGTAAACTAAGAAGTGTATAATCTTATAGAAAGGTTGTCGATTATCTATTAAGTCCCATAAAATCCTATCACGTTATGAGTGATAAATATATGCACCATTAATGAACCTACTCATTTGTGAGTTGTTGATCATATCAATTTATGAATCTTATGGCATTGGCATAGATTATATTTATTATATAAAATTTATTATTGAAATGGAGTATTATGCTTAAAGTTTATATGAACTTACTAAGTATACATTGCTTACGTTCTTATTTTCCTTTACTTTACAGATTATTGGAAGCTCGATCGGGTTGAAAGCTAGTCAGAGATCCATTATACTATCCATCAAATTTATCAGTAGATTTTGAGGTTTTAGTCGTGGTTATAATGGCATGTATAGGTGGACTATATCTAATATGTCTAATGTTTAATTGATGAGTTTGGCATGTATACGTCATTTTGGTTGATGATTATGGTATGAAATGTTGCCTTGGATTTGAGTTACTTAAGGTACTAATGATGTCTTCCTGGTTTAGGATAATATGATCAAATTGATGCATGGTTTTATGGCCAAAGTGGTATATGTTGGCATGTATATATATGTGGTTTTATGAGTGATGACATTTTGACATTTTGGTGCTTAAATGGTTTATGTTGAAATGGTCAAGTAGATGTATGTTTTTAACGATCAATTTGGTATATTTTGTTGAGGTTTGACATATGGTCAATTGTCCTATGTCTTGGCATGATGATTTGCAGTTGTGTAAATTGATTTATGCCAAAATAGGTATGTGTTTAGGTTGATTTTAAGATTTATGTTTGAGGTGCCTTTTGGGGATATTGGTTGTACACAAAAATGTCATATTGATCTAGTTTTATTATGCATGTTTTAGCTACATTTTTTAATGTCTGTAATAGGTGCAAATGGCTTGGATGTATGAACATGTTTTGGGTAAGAGAAATGGCTTGAAAATGTCCTATTTCTTGTCCAGACGGCCTGAGACACGGGCGTGTGTCTTAGCTAGGTGACTCACATGACTATACAACATGACTGTGTGTTCCCTGTAGGTTTTTTTTAAAGGTTGCATTTTGAGAGTTACACGGCCTGGCACATGGTCACGTGGCTTGGCTATGTGAACCAAGTCAGAGAGTTACGCGGGCATGGACATGGGTTGGGACACGACCATGTGTCCTTAATTCAAATGTCCACACAAACTGAGACACTGGCGTGTGTCTTTGTCGTGTGACCCTTATAGTATGAATTTTTCTATCTTTTTCTATGAAATTCTAAATGTTTTTGATTTAGTCTCGAATTGTTTCTAGAGTGTTTCTAAGGCCTCGAGGGCTCAAAAAAAGGACGTTATGCATGTGTTTGATTAGATTTTGCAATGATTAAGAAAATTTGGAAATGAATGGTTTGAGTTGCATTTTTACGGTAATGTTTTGTAACCCTATTCTGGTGACAAATATGATTTTGGGGTGTCACATGGTGTGTAGCGGAGATGGGTAGGAATAATTTTCTGAAAAATATGCATTGTTTCTAAAAAAGCATTGCATTGACATCGTCATTCTATATTCTGATAAATATGTTTCTGTGACTATATATTTTGTAAGAATTATGATATGTTAATTTAATGATATTATGTATTAAACTTTGTTGCTACGATTTGTAACCCACACTAGGCTTTGAAAGCTCACCCCTTTAATTTATGACTTTTTAGATAATAATCAAGGTTCGAATGGGCTCAACTTATAAAGGTGCACTCGAACATTTTCAGAAAAACTATATTAGCTAGTATTCGATATATTTTGGGACTGTGGAATTTGGCTTGGGACTTTATTTTGGATTTTGGTTTTTGGATTGTTTTGAATGACTTGCGTTTTTAAACTATCACTTAAGAGGATTTACAAAATTGGAAATTGATGATGGATTTGTCATAATAATGTCAAAATCAATACTTCGTTTTTAAAATTCGACGCTACCTACTCATTAGATTGGTATAGTACAGGATTATCAAATCTACTTTTTAAAATGATGAATGATTTTTTATTATATTTTTTTTCACTGTAATAATTACTTCCAATATGATGTTTTCTAAAAACCATCAACACTTGAGTTTTTGACAAATTCTTTCAAAAGGAAAGCTATAGAAAATATTTGGTTTGTCTTAAAGCAAATAAAAAATGAAGTTTTTAAAATGAGAATGATTATTTAGAGAAATTAGTTAAACAAATTTTTGTGCCATCAATATGGCCAAAGTGATCTTCAAGATTCGGCCATAGCGTCTAGGCTACATGCCTCCCAACAGATGTAACAACCCGTTCTCAGTGAAATCAAAGCAGTAGTTTTGGGACCAAAAATTTGAAGACAAAAAAATTATTTTATTATTATTTTATTTCCTACAGCATGATATTAATATAGTATAAAAATTTAGTTAAGAAAGTTTACCGTTTACATGCTCAATTTGTTAAAAAGGACTAAATCGCATAAAGTGCAAAAGTTGAGTTCTACTAGCTAAATGTATTAAATAGCTATAGAACTTTAAATTTTAAGTGCTTATATGGTAATTAGACCATTTATATGTTAGTGGCTGAGAATGATTTGGCAATATTGAAATTTTGATTAATTTTAAAGGTTAATTAAGTAACTAAGTAATTAAATGATTATTAAAATAGGTAAATTGCTTTCATCTTATTCATTAAAAGATTTCAACTGATTTTAGAAAGGAGAAACCATGGCTAGGTTCAGCCATGCGTGTCTTGCTTGATTAGGTATGTTTGTTGTCCCGTTCTTAATGATTTCTATGTTTTCGGGATTGTTGTAGCTTAATCTAGCTAGCCCGGGGACTAATTTGTGAAACTATTAAAGTACTAGGGTTTTTTTGTTGATGAAATATACATGATTTTTGATATTTGACGATAGAAAATGGATAGTTGTTGTTAGATAAACAACTTTTGTAAAGAGATTTTTGATGAAATTGTCAATTAGGGATTAAATTGAAAAATAGAAAATTTTACATGGTGAAATTGTGAAATAAACGAAATATAAGGCTTTCTAGGGAGCTAGTTGATATTTTTCCATAGTGGGTTGTGATGGAATTTCATGAAATTTTCATTTTTATGAGCTAGGGACTAAATTGCAAACAAATTAAAAGTATAGGGGTAAAATGGTAATTTTTCCAAAATATGATTTTGGGTAAATTGAATGAAATATATATTAAATTGATTTAAATTTATCCATATAAATCAGGAAGACCTTATGTGGCTTTAAATTGGGGCAAAGAGAAAGTCTCAGATTAATTGCCTCCCTATCTACATATACTCATTGAGGTAAGTTCGTGGAATTAAATCATGTTTATATGTTTTAATTGAATTATACATGTGTTGTGAAATGTCATACGTATATAACGGTTGCATATCCAATGACAAACGATGATTATCGAGCCCCATTTGAACCTTAGGAATTCGTAAGATACAAATGACATGTCATTAGGGTTTACATGATTTGAGTGTTGGTCCTGAACGTCCTACTGATGGATGAGGTCTAACATGTGTTGTGGATACTCCACAGCTCGTGTGAGTAGCATCATGTAGCTATGTTTCGACCCACAACTCATAAGAGCATACCGATTTATAGCTTGTAATAGCATAGCAATTTACAGCTCGTGAGAGCATATCAATTTACAGCTTGTGTGAGCATACCGATTCATAGCTCATATGAGCATACATGTAGAGGATTTGACAGATTACAGTTATTTGCTTTAGCACACTATGTGTGAGCTATCCCGAGTATCCAATGGTATTCTAAATGGTTCAACGAGCAATTTTCTGATACGAAATCGTAAGAGTTCAATATAGACTATTACAAAGATAGATATGAATTACATGGAAATGTTGTTAAATAGTATTTGGAAAATTGAATTGGATGATACATGTATATGAAAATTAATCAATTGTTGTGCTCATCCATGATTATGCTAACATGATTGATGTATATGTACTTAGGCATTTCGCCAAATTATGTTGGGTTATGCTATGTTTACTTACCTATTATGTAACTAAATGGTAAGTTTTATTCTATGTTATACGAATTTACTAAGCTTAAATGCTTACTCTGTGTTAATTTTTGTGTTTTATAGTGAGTTGGAAGCTTGTCGGAGCTATTTTACACTATGCATCGACTCTTTCGATACTTTTGGATGTTTAGTTTTTGTTATAATGGCATGTATAGGTATTTTGGCTAATGTTAGCCATGTGTTTTGGTTACTGGAAATGGCCATTTGACTTGGTTTGAGTTTTGGCATCTTGTTGGTATAATGGCATAGTATGGCATGTATATGAGTAACCTTAATATGGTTAATTGATGCTAGTTATAGAATGACATTTTTGAATTAAATAGATTGTGCTTTGATAATGAAATTTAATTGATTGTATTGGTGCAAATTCTTTGGAAGATGGTTGATTTATTCGGCCAAATTGTGTACATGTTTTGTAACAGCCTGATTTTGGGCCTAGTCGGAACAGTGGTTTTGGGACCACAAATCCGATGAGGAAAAAATTTAATTTTATTATATTTTTATGATCAACAGTTTCACAGAATGATTTAGTGAAAATTTTGTTCGAAAATTTCGACGTTTGGGCACTCAATTTAATCAAAAGGACTAAATCCTAAAAAGCGCAAAACTTGAGTTCCAGAAGCTAAAGGTGTCTAATTGCTATGAAATTTTAAATTGGAGGTCCTTAAATGGTAATTAGACCATTGGTTAAATTGTTGGACAAAAATGGACATGAAATATGTGAAATAGAATATTTTTAAGTTAGGGGCATTTTGGTCATTTAGTAATTAAAATGAATTAAAAACAAAATAAAAAGCCAATTTTTTCCATATTCACCCTCATGGCTGAATTTCACAAGGGGAAATTATGGCTAGGGTTTCTCAAGCTTTCAAGCTCGATTGTAAGTCCGTTCTAGCCCCGTTTTTAATGATTTTCATGTTTTTGAAATCCTTGTAACAAGATCTATCTATTTCTACCACTAATTTGAGATATAGTTAAAGTCTAGGGTTTTGCCCCATGATGAATAAGTGTGTAGTTTTGTGTTTAATGGTAGAAAATGCATGTTTATGGTTAGAGAAACGATTTTTACTAAGTGATTTTTGATGACATTGCATAAAAGGACCTATTTGTAAAAGTTGTAAAATTATGTCTAGAAAATGTGATTTAGTGAAAAATGTGAGCTGCTATAAGAGGGAATATGAACTGGCTAGGCTTAGGATTTGAGAAAAGTAAGTGTTTTCCATCTTACGAGCCTAGGGGCAAAAATATAAATAAGTGAAACTTTAGGCGTAAAAATGTAATTTTGTCATAGCATGAGTTTTGGACTAAATTGAATAATGTGAGTATTAAAAGAGTTATATGTATTATTATAGTTCAAGAAAGACGAGGAATTGACCTTGATCAGGGAAAATAAAAGGTTGAGGACTAAATTGCAAATTCGTCATATTTTGCACTGAGGTAAGTTTGTATGTAGTTAATGCATCGTTTTTACTTACGTTATCACATTTTATTATGTTTTATGAAATTTTGCTAACTATTGAATGAAATTGACAAGTATCGAAAAGTGAGAAATTTCCTAGTTGAATATTAGGAATTGAATATTATACAAGTGACATGTCACTCGTGACCCAAGTGTAGTACTATGTGAAGGCCACTTTGAGAAGAGATAGCTTGGTCACAAGTATGGTACTATGTGAAGGCCACTTTGTGAAGAAAGATAGCTTTGGTCACAAGTGTGGTACTATGTGAAGGCCACTTTGTGAAGAAGGTAGCTTTGACTACAAGGGTGGTACTATGTGCAGGCCATCGGGTATCTGTTATTATTCCGATATGTTCAACGGGAAATGATTAGCAGTAATTGAATATGGCTATGTGATGAATAAGTGTAGGTACGTATGTGTAAACTTATGAATATTGTGCTCGATTTGTGATCGAACTTTGGTAAGATTGATATGGAGTAAGTGTTAAAATGAAAGTTACTACAAAAAAAAACATGAAAGAGTGAAATTTAGTAATAAAACAGTTTTGGATAGCAACAATTGTGTGACATTGATAAATCACCAAAAATGGTGGAAATCGAATTAGAAGTTGAATAAGATATGCAATTAAATCTTATTGAATCTATTTTCATAAAAAGGAAACAGTGTAAGCAAAAGAATTTCATATTATGAGATATTTGAATTTTTGTGTGATAGAGTCAGAATGCTTTCGGAATCCCCTATTCTAATTTGGGAAAATCATTAAAAATTGTACAAAAATAATTATGGGTTATAATTTATATACCTAAAATCCTTAATGAGTCTAGTTTCAAAAGAAACAAATACGAACATTATCCCAATCCCGTAGGAGGAGATAATTAGTTGTTAGTGAAGAGGGATTGGAACTGTTAGGCAGCAAAATAGGAGTGAATTTAAAGAATAAACTGTACTTATTGGCTAAACCAAAAATTTCTTAAAATTTTATAGTAATAATATATACGAGTCTAGTTTCTGGAAAAAATAGTGGATATTAATTTGGAGTTCCATATCTCTAGATATAAATAATTTAGTGACTGTGACTCAAATAGAGAGCTTGTTTTAAACTTGAGTAAGTAGTGGATCTATGTGTAGTTATGATTGTATTATTTTGAAAACATATTTTAAGGATTTATGAAAGCATGTTAATAATTTGTTTATTATTTACATACCTACTTACTAAGCTATATGCTTAGTCCCCTCTATTTTCCCATATTTTATAGTGTCACCAAGCTAGCTCAGGGTATGGAGATCGTCGGAGATCCATCGACACTATCATAATTCTTTTGGTATTTTGAAATTCATATTTTGAATTATGGTATGTATAAAGGACTTGGTTATTTTGTTATATGTCATAATTGATTTGGCCTAAAATGTTGGCCTTTAATATTTGATAACTTATTTTGTATAAGGCCTTCGATGTTGGCTAATATTAGTTAAGTTATATGTTATAATGATTCATTTTGTGAGAGGCATGAGTTGGTTGAATGAGTGTGTAATGATTAAGTATGGAAAATGTGCCATGTGAATGGTTGTGTGAAGGACACAGGCGTACGCCCCTATTTTCCAAAAAAAAATTCTAATGTTTTTCCAAAGTTCTCGGTTTAGTCCCAGACCGCTTCCATAGTATGTTTTGGGCCTCGTAGATCCATATCGGGACTTAGTGATGAAAATTGAAAAGTTTAATTTGGATGTAAAAATTATGTCTCAATTTTGTACGATTGCATGTGTATATTCCGGTAATGCCTCGTACCTGTTCCGACATCGAACACGGGTAAGGGGTGTTACATTTTAGTGGTATCAGAGCTATGGTTTAGTCGGTTCTCAAACTAACATAACATGTGTGAAAGTCTAGCTATACATGCCATATTACTACTTGTGATAGTGTGATATCTCCCGATTCTGACAAAATTGTTTTGTTGAGACAAAAATGCTTTCCAACCGAGCTACTTTCGATAAGGCCGAAAGTGATATTAAGATGTTTGAAAATGTGTTTGTGATGAGACAAGACTCGGAAAGGTAAGAATAAAAGTTCATGATATGTATGTGATTAAGTATAAAATGAAATAGAAATAAGTTGAGAAATATGGAAAAGTGAAATGAAATGAAAGTTTATATTGTGATAAGCTCACCCTGTTTGTTCGATATCCATATGATGTTATGTACCTAACTTATTTGATTAAGTGAACATGATAAGTAACCTTACTCAAATCGATGGAATATGTGTTTATGTGCACTTGTTTGAATAAGATAATCGGAAAGTTTGTATATCATAAATACGTATGTTAATTTGCTTAAAGTGAATTATGTGATTGTGAAAATATTATGCGGATGATAAATGCTAAGTCATATTTATGTATTTATGAGAGTCAAATTAGAGGCTTTACGACCTCACCCCCTTACCAATGTGGTATTTTATTATAAAATTTTACGAGATTTATGTTGAATGAACTCACAAGTGCGAGACTAAAGAGTTCGATAGCGGAATAACTAGAATGTGGTCAGAGTTGAGAATAGTTTGGCACGAGAATATGGTTCTAGAAGAGATATCAGATTATTCTAAAGATCATTCAGATTACGCAATGTCACTGGTAAAGAAAAAGTTAATCTCGACTAATCGACTTATTCAGATATGATGTCTAAAGTATGTGTTTGCTAAAAATTTTTCTGACTTGGTTTTCGTTAGTGAATTGAATGGTGCGGGGTTCACGATGACAGAATTAGTTAGAGAAATGATAATTGAGTAGTAAAGTTGTCTGTGTGTGACAGTTACAGTTGAAATGAATGTGATGATCTTTTCTGGATATTCTATATATTCTTTTATCCTCAGGGATATGTGTGTGATTGTTCAATTTCTGGTGCAATTCTTATCATGTGAGAATGTTAGCTGATTATAATGTTAGACGAAAGTTTTGTTTGTCTGGTTGGTTCATGTTTGACATTTCTTTATCTCTTTGGAATTTTATTCTAATATGTTGGAATGAAGTCGATGGTAAAAATTTATGTGAGGCTGATTTTATGTTTCTATTGATTATGGTTGTTTTATATATGCGGAAATATATTATTTCTGTTATGATGGAAGTTCAGAGTCGACAAGCAGTGTTTTTCTTCTAGCTTTCTCTGAGGAATTATCAAGATCTTTATTATCTTCTTGTGAGTTATGTTCTCGGACTTCCGGTATGGTATCGTATCTTGGATTTTTTATCTTGGTTTTTCTATCATTCTTATTTCGTGAATTATCAACCATGGCTTATCTTTAAAGTGTGTTCTTCATCTTGTGATAACTATGTCTATTATAATTATGCTTCTGGTTCGATCATAGAAACATGGTGATTCATGTATCGGGATTTCTCTAATTTTCGTGTAAAGAATTGACATTGGCAACAGTATAAAAAATGGAAGCACAAACTCAAGTCATATGATGGATTTCTTTCTCAAGTAAGTTGATTAAAGTCAATGCATTCAATCGAGATATATTTGTTTATTTGAATTAATGCGATTGTAAAGACCTATGATTAGCATACTAAGAGAATTTCAAAAGATTGTGTGTTTGAGTTGTTTTAATAACATGAAGAAAGGAACATTTTGTTTTGTTATTATTTGATAGTCAAAATTGACTCGGTTTTTCTTATCAGAATGAGCTGGTCAGTTGAAATGTTATTTGAGTTACATGTGTTAAAGTATCCTCAGTTATGGTAATAAATTTTGTGCATTCATGAGTATATCGATGTCCAGACTGAATAAAAGATTGATGTTCTAGAGAGTATGATACCAAGATATACCCATTAGATTTGTTCTAATCTGATGATGTTATCATGAGTTAAAGCTGTTATGAATGATATGGTTATCACATTTATGTAAATTTGGATGGTCTATACATGTTAGCAAGTTGAAAACAGTTGAAGATGTTATTAACCGAAGCTCTGGTTCTGAGTTTAGTTTGAATTGAGTAATGAATTTATGATTTTTCAATGATGCACTATTGAATGGATTGGAATGTGTTTTATTACTAGAATGTAAAGTGATGGTTCATGTTTTCATACGGTTAATGTCACATTAAAAAGAACTATCCGACCAGTGATTTAAAGATGGTCACTTTTATGTCCACATTGAGAATTTGGTGATATCATTTATTCGACGAAAGGTGTCTCATGTTCCCTGATTTCAAGAATTAAAGTATCGAATGTCATTATAACATCCCGAAAAATGGTCTAGTTAGAATAATGGTTCCGAGACCATAAATTCGACGTTAAAATATTTAAATTTTCATCATTATGAGATTTAGAATATAAGATTATGCATGTGGTAAAGTTTCAAGAGGAAATTTTAAGAATAAAGTGTCCAATTAAAAAATAAGGACTAAATTGAATAAGTTGGGTTTTAGGTGAAATTTGTGAGAAAATTTTTTGAAATATGAATTAGAAGGTCCCAAAAAGCTATTTTCCCAATTTCTAAATTTTGGACAAATATGGACATCTATGAAAATTTTTGTAAGTTTAATGAGTAAGGGCATTTTGGTCATTTGGATATTAAATGAATTTAAAAGGGAAAAAGAGCTAAAAATTAGCTTATCTTTCTCATGTTGCTGCCGAAAATTCAAAGGTACCATAGCTAGGGTTTCTTCAACCTTCAAGTTTGATAGTAAGTCAATCCTAGCCCCGTTTTTAATGTTCTTTGTATTTTTGATATCCTTGCAACTTGCTCTCTTCATTTCTACCCATATTTCATGCTAGGGTTTATTTTTAAAAAATTACCCATGCATGAGTTAGATGTATTTTGGTGAATTATGGAAGAATATGATAGTTTAAGGTATGGAGAACAACTTTTGTTAAGAGATTTTGCATGGAAACCTTAAAAAAAGGACTTATTTTTAAAAGATATGAAAATGGGCAGAAAAGTGTGAAATGAAGGAAAATATGGGCTACTATAAGTCCAAGAGGTATTCGTCTAGGCTTGGGTAACCCAAAAATCACTTGTATTTCTTCATACGAGCTTAAGGACTAATTTGTTAATAAGTGAAAGTTTAGGGGTAAAAAGGGTAATTTTATCAAAGCATGAATTTAGGCTCGATTTGAGTAATGTATGAAGTTAATAAGCTAAATTTGCTATGATAGTTCAAGAAAGACGAGAATCGAGTCTTGATAAAGGCAAGAACAAAGTGTACGAGGCATAGGCACTATTTCAAATATTTTGTATCTAGGTAAGTACATGTACAAATAAATACCTTAATTAATGTTTTAAATGTTTAAATAACATATGGATAATTAATATATTATTTGGTTACCTTGTTGCTATAATATGTTTTGATGTTTTATTCTTATGTTACAAGTGTTGCCATGTTAGCATTTGTATATGATAATGTCATATGTTATAAGGCCAACATTCCGAGAATGTTCAACAAGGAGACGTAAGTCCGAAAATCCCGTTTGAACTTAGGAATAGGTAAGGATACAAGTGACATGTCACTAGGATAGCTATGTATGTATGAGCTCGTTTAATGACATGATACATGCTAGGTTCGGGAGCTTGTGTAGCCCCGTTGAGAGGCATGTAATTATGTGGTACACGCTAGGTTCGGGAGCTTATGTAGCCCTATTGAGAGGCATGCTATGTCATGATTATGGCACTTCGGTGCGTTTATGTCTGAGTATCCTATCCGTTATTCCAAATGTTCAGCGGGTAATGTATACGAGGTTTGAACGTAAACTAAGTAAAATGCATATGTGTACAGGGGAGCAAAGGTATGTGTTTAATCTGTGTACTTCTATGACTATGATCATCCATGGCAATATATGTTTTTATGTATTATGCTTATAAAGAAAATTTAGATCACATGTTTGATGAAAGGTATGAAAAAGTGACAAATGTGGAAATAATATTCTATAGTTTAATAAAGATTTACTTTATTTGTATGTGTACTTACTAAACTTCATAGCTTACTCCTCCCTTTTCTATTTCTTTTAGATACGTCAAGCTAGCTCAAAGGATCGAGAATGTCAGAGCTCGGGTCACATTATCAACTAAACTTTGGGTATAATACATTTGACTATTTCGAGTCATGGCATGTATAGGTGATTGTTATTTTGTATATGTGTCATGTCATGTGGCTAGCCCAAAGTAATGGGTTCCTAATTGGTATGTTTATTTTGTATATGGCCAAGTGAATTGGTCCATATAGTTAATTGGAGTGTTTTCTTACAATTAACTCTTGATTGCATGCCAAATTAAGTATGTGATTGTGGTCTATGCTAGATAGTAGGATATTAAGCATGTTGGAGTACATGAGGGTTCTTAAGTGACCAATGGCTTGGAAGACAACCTCCAAATGGTCCACATGAATAGACGCATGAATAGGTGTCTAAATCGTGTGTGACACATGGACAGCCCACACGGGAGTGTCGTTCAGCCGTGTGTCCCTTACACCCCAAAATTTCCATGTTGCATGCTTTGTAGTAACTACACAGGTTGGCAACACGGCTGTGTGTCTCATCCGTGTGTGACACATGGGTAGACCACATGGGCATGTGCTTTGGCCATGTGTCCCTAAATGAATGATGACTTCATAAATAGAATGTCCAGGTTTTTGAACACGGGTGACAACACAGGCATGTCTAGGCCATGTGAGGGACACGGGCCGAGGATAGGGCGTGTGTTTAGGCCGTGTGAAAACCACTGCACCTTGAGAACTGAAATAATCAAATTTCAGGATCCTACACGGGCTAGGGGCACAGGTGTGTCCCAAGCACACGGGCGTGTGAGGCCAAAGTACAAAAATTTTCTTAAGTTTTTTATATGTTCTCGGTTCAATCCCGGACCACTACAAATGTATGCTTCG
Organism: Gossypium hirsutum; assembly: GCF_007990345.1. NCBI lineage: Eukaryota > Viridiplantae > Streptophyta > Magnoliopsida > Malvales > Malvaceae > Gossypium > Gossypium hirsutum. The sequence goes on from NC_053431.1 coordinate 60,245,540, forward strand.
GGCCTTGTAAGCCCATATAAGGGACAAAATAATGGAATTGAAATTTTATAACCTGTATTTTAGTTGGATGTTTGTATGTTTATCAGGTAATGCATCATACCTTATCCCGGTCTCGAGTATGGCTAAAGGGTGTTACAGTCATAGAAAGATATGAAGTTAAGATAGTGTTAAAGACTTGAGCTATTGAAAGATCACAAGTAGTTATTGATTAATCTCTGGGAAAGTAGATATAGTTAGAGATGCTGAATGAAAAATCTTTGTTTATTCTATGAGTGGAATTACATGATTGATCTTAATTTATGATGATCTGATTTTACCTAGATTAAAAGCAAAAGTGATGTTTTCATTGCAAGATTGAGAATCATAGAAATGTGTTAATGAATTCTAAGCTAAATGAGTTTAGTATGAGTCAATTTTTTATTCTGAATTTTAAGCCTGACCCGATGACTGATGTTATTGTTTTGAGATAGAAATTATGTGTAGATGAATTCAGAGCTTATGTAGGAAATTTTTGTATGAGTCTCAATAGTAGCTTGTTGGTTCATTCTGGGAGTAATCAAAATGTACAATTATTTGAAATAGATGTTTTGGTGATCAGGTTTCTCATTTGATAGATAGGCCTAGTTATATGTTTCTGAGGTTGTTAGCTCTCTTAGATTGCCAGTCCCATTATTTCGAATTGAGATCCGAGGGCTATATCCCAATTATGAAAAAAGCTACAAGAAACTATAAATACGCAGTTGCAACTTGGCACGACAATGCACCTGTAAATTGGTGGTAAGTTTGAGAGAGTAATTCAAAACTTTGGTGATATGCTCTAACACTGTGTGTTAAAGTTCAAGGTGGCTAGAAAGAGATATACGAGGTTGATATGATTTGTGATTCTAGGAAATTAGTGAAAGTGATTCATGAGAGTTGAAGGAAATTTTTTCTAGTAAGATTTCCGGGGACAAAAATCCCTAAGGGGAGAGAGTTGTAACAACTCGATTTTTGGCCTAGTCGGAACAGTGGTTTCGGGACCACAAATTCGATGAGAAAAAATTATTTTTATTATATTTTTATGGTCTACGATTTTACATAATGATTTCATGAAAATTTTATTCGAAAATTTCAACGTTTGGGCACTCAATTTAGTCAAAAGGACTAAATCCTAAAAAGTGCAAAACTTGAGTTCTAGAAGCTAGAGGTGTCTAATTGCTATGAAATTTTAAATTGGAGGCCTTTAAATGGTAATTAGACCATTGGTTAAATTGTTGGACAAAAATGGACATGAAATATGTGAAATAGAATATTTTTAAGTTAGGGGAATTTTGGTCATTCAGTAATTAAAATGAATTAAAAACAAAATTAAAAGCCAATTTTTGTCCATCTTCAACCCCATGGCTGAATTTCACAAAAGGAACCCATGGCTAGGGTTTTTCAAGCTTCCAAGCTCGATTGTAAGTCCATTCCAACCCCGTTTTTAATGATTTTTGTAACAACCCGATTTAGGACCTAGTCAGAATAGTGATCTCGAGAACACAAATTTGAAGTTACAAAAAAATTATTTTATTATTTTTATGAGGTTATAGTATGATTTTATTAGTGCATGAAAAATTTGGTGAGCTAATTTTAAGGATTTCTAGCCCAATTTCGAAAAGGACTAAATCGTATAAAAGGCAAAAGTTGCATTTTAGTACCTAAATGAGTTAAATAGCTAAAGAACTTAAATTGGGGACTTTTAAAGGGCAATTTCACGCTTTTTATTAGTGCTGGCCGACCATGTGAATGATTTTAAGCAAATGGTCATAGTATTAGGTGGATGATGTCATGATTTGGTGATAAATTAATGCTTAAAAGCCTAGCTATCATTTCTTTCTTCTCCATCTCTCTTCTCCACCAAAATATCAACAAAAATTGAGTTTTGAAGGCTGAAAACTTTCAGCAACTAAAATCCCTCACAAGTAAGTGACCCCCACACCCTTTGTTGATGATTTTTGCATTTTTGAGACCCTTGAAGCATGAGTTTTTAAATGATGATGATATCTTGCAAAATGGTCAAGAGTTTAGAGTGTTGCCATGAAAGGATTTGTGATGTTTATTGAGTTTTTATGGAGGAATATGAGTCCTAGTTGTGTTATAAACAACTTTTGTAAAAGGTGTTAGCTTGAAAACACCTAAAGGGACTATTTTGCATAAGTTGTAAAATATTAATAAGCATGTGAAATAGTGAGAATTTGAAGTTGCTATAAGAGTAAAAATAGTTCATTTAGGCCTAAGCTACAAAGAAATTTGATGAAAATCGATTTTCGAGCATAGGGGCAAAATGGTCATTTTGCCAAAGATGTGAATTTATAATTGCCTAATTGTAATTAGTGACTAAATGAGTGTATATTGCTATTATAGATCAAGACTTACCAAATCTGAACCTAGATCAAGTGAAGGCCAAGCAAACCGATTAAACCGAATATCTAAGTACTTTTTGTAAACCGAGGTAAGTTGTATGTAAATGATACAACTACACTGTTAATACTTGTATTCATATCGCCATTGAATTGATTTGTATGAGTTGTTAAGTTATGAATTGAGAATGTCTAGTAATATTTCAGATAATAGAAATATTCCGTTGAAACATTAGGATACGAACTGGATATTCGTGCCAAGGTATTGGGTGATTTGTGCGCCAGTGTAAGACGTGTCTGGGACATGCTTCGGCCACATTATGAGAGCCAGTGTAAGACCATGTCTGGGGCATGGCATCAGCATCCCGACGAGGGTTAGTGTAAGACATGTCTAGGACATGCATCAGCATACTATGATAGCCAGTGTAAGCCATGTCTGGGACATGGCACCGGCAGAGAGATGACAGCCAATGTAAGACATGTCTGGGACATGCATCGGCCTCGACAGAGATAACCAGTGGAAGACATGTCTGGGACACGCATCAGATAAGAGTTGTGCTAGTGTAAGACATGTCTGGGACATGCATCAGCAAGCGTATATGAGAACTAGTGTAAGATCATGTCTGGGACATGGCATCGACAATATATCCCATGTTGAAGATTCATAGAATATCCAGTAGTATTCCAAACATTTCAATGATGAGAGTTATAGATCAATTTTGATAAAGAAATAATAATTATGTTGTGAGTGGTACAGGTACCTATATGGTAAGCATGAGTAACGAGCTTAATTTAGAGAATGTGACTAAGTAGATGATAATGAGTAAGTTAAATTATGTTTACCTTTGAGCTATAAGTATGATGACTAATGGTGAGATTGTTGTTGTATATTTATTCATATGCAACTTACTAAGCTTTATGCTTACCCTCTTTCCTTTCCCTCTTCTTTTAGTGTTATCAAGCTAGCTTAAGGATCCCTTAAAGTCAGAGATATCGATCACACTATCAGCCGCAATACTTGGTATAGTTTGATTTATATTTTTGAAAGTGCATGTATAGGGCTATCTAGGATGTTGTATTAAGAGAATCGTTCATGTATTTTGGCTTAAGTCAAAAGCCCTTCATTTTGTAATCAAGCCTGGAATAATGGCTATTATTCATTTCGATGAATGCATATAATGTTCTCTCTATGGATGAATTAGTGCCCATTGCGATGAGATTTATATATTGAAATGATCTTGTGTAGGTTGTGCAAAAGGGTGACAAAAGGGCTGGGGAAATAGCCTAGTTTGTCCATACGGAGCCGTGGGTGACACACGGTTCACACTCATGGACGTGTGTTATGGCTGTGCGTCCCTTGCACTTAAATTTTTTAAGTCATTTTAGCACACGGGTAGGCCACACGGGCGTGTGTCCATGTCGTGTCATAAAGTCAGTATGCATGCTAGTAGTACACGGGCAAGAGACACGGCCATGTGTCTCTGGTGTGTGAATGACACGGTTATAGGGCACGAGTGTGTGCTTAGGTCGTGTGGTTTTGGCAGAATGGCCAGGTTTTCAGACACGGGTTTGGGACACGGGCGCGTCCTTAGTACACAGTTGTGTGCTCTATACCCACACAGGCATGTAGAGCTTTGTTGCATAAAATTTTTCTACGTTTTTCATGAGTTCTCGATTAGGTTCCAAACCACCCCTAATGAACGTTTTGGGCTTGTAAGCCCATGTTAGGGGCAGATTGTTTGTGAAAAGAAAAGTTTTAAATTATTTGAGATTTCACGGCCCAGTTTCGTTTAGTTAGTTGCATTTAAGTTAGGTAGCACCACGAACCCCATCCTAGAGTCAGATACGAGCAATAGGTGTTACATTTGGTGGTATCAGAGCATGGTTTAGTCGATTCCATGACTAAACTAGCAAGAGTATGAGTCTAGCTATACATGCCACGTATATACATATTGATAGTGTGACGATTCCTGACGATTAAAATTTGTGTTTATTCTAGTAATGGATCCTGATAAAACCACGGCGGATGACGTGGAAAGTAATGCTCCAGTTCCCGCAGAAGGGACAGCGCCAATAGAGAGTGAGCCCGTGAGTATGGGCTAGGGCAGAGGGGCTAGGGAAGCCTACCTCTGAATGATGGATGCTTGGTACATAGAGTTTGTTCGTACGAACCCGAACACTCCACCTCTCTCACCTCCTCCGATTCCTCAATATGTCCCGATGGCTTCGCAAGGTGTGGATGTGTTCAGACGAGAGAAGCCTCCGGTAGATAAGATCCGAACACAATGAGCTGAGGAATTTTGGGCTAGTGTAGATGATGACCCAGAGAGAGCGGAGTTTTGGCTAGAGAATACCATGAGAGTATTCGATGAACTGTCATGCACGCCTGAAGAGTGCGTGAAATGTGCCGTGTCACTTCTACGAGACTCAGCTTATCAATGGTGGAACACTCTCGTGTCTATAGTACCGAGAGAAAGAGTAACTTGGGAATTCTTCCAAGTAGAGTTCCGAAAGAAGTACATTAGCCAGAGATTTATGGACCAGAAAAGGAAGGAATTTCTAAAGTTGAAGCAATATGAGCGAGAGTGCGTTTCCACTGAAGCTACCATGTGTAAGAGGTTTGAGGATGGCCTCAACAAGGACATTCAAGTATTTGTAGGCATCCTGGAGTTAAGAGAATTTGTAGTGCTCATTGAGAGAGCGTGCAAAGCAGAAGAACTGATGAAAGAGAGGAGGAAAGCGGCCAGCGAGTCGCGAGACTTAAAAAGAAGACAGATGGGGAAAGCATACCAGTCCTGATCCAAGAGATCAGAAGAATTTACTAGCTGATCAAATGCTTCGGTGGGGTATTCGAAGAGAAATAAAAATGAGCAGAACATGGCGTCTAAAGCCCAAACTACTTCAGTTGCAAGTATTGGTAGCGCTCGGCCAAATAGGCCGGAGTGTTCGCAATGTGGAAGACGTCACTTGGGAGAATGCCGAGTAAATGAGAGGGGCTATTTCAAGTGTGGGTCACTTGACCACTTTATCCGCGAGTGTCCTGAGATGGATAAGAGAGAGAGAAAATGCGATGCGAAAGAAACCAGTGCTCCCTTTAGGGGTAGACCTCAAAGGAACCTCGGGAGTGGGACTGGTAGTAGAAGTGCACCGAGAGATACTGCGATGAGGTCTGAAGGCAAAGCACCAGCGAGGACCTATGCTATACGAGCCCAGGAAGAGGCAGAGTCTCCAGACGTGATCACGAGTACCTTTTCTATTCATGACATAACTGTTGTCGCTTTAATTGACCCAGGATTTACCCCCTCTTACATATGTATAGATTTGATACTTCGTATATACATGCTTATAGAGTCCACTGAGTTTCTTATGAAAGTGTCTAACCCATTAGGCAAGCATGTATTAGTGGACCAAGTATGTAAAAGTTGTCATTTGGCGATTAGAGGCTATTGTTTCTGGCCAACTTGATGTTATTGCCTTTTAACGAATCCGATGTAATTCTTGGGATGGATTGGCTGACCTCCCGTGTCATTGAAGTAGACTGTGGGAGAAAAGTAATTCAGTTAAGATGAGAGAATGGTAATGTTCTTCGTGTTGGGCCAGATAAGTCAGATAACCTGCTTGTGGTAATATTGTCTTTGACCGCCGAAAAATATTTGAGAAAAGGTTATGAAGCTTATTTAGCTTTTGTCCTGAATACCCAAGTATCCGAGTCAAAGATTGAGTTAGTACTAGTGGTTTGTGAGTTTATAGATGTCTTTCCAGATGAGTTACCAGGGTTACCCCCAAAGAGAGAGGTTGAGTTCGGTATCGAGTTGGCTCCTGGTACAATGCCAATCTCAATTGCACCTTATAGGATGGCCCCTATCAAGTTAAAGGAATTAAAGGTACAGTTGCAAGAATTAACGGACAATGGTTGTGCTAGACCAAGTTACTCACCATGGGGTGCTCCATTACTTTTTGTGAAAAAGAAGGACGAATGAATGAGATTATGTATTGACTACAGATAGCTTAACAAGGTGACAGTGAAGAACAAGTACCCTTTACCGAGGATCGATGATCTCTTCGATCAACTAAGGGGAGCCACTGTATTCTCTAAGATAGACTTGAGATCGGGTTATTGCCAGTTAAGGGTCAAGGAGCAAGATGTGTCAAAGACTGCTTTTCGGACAGATATGGGCATTACGAGTTTCTTGTTATGCCTTTTGGATTAACGAATGCCCCGGCAGTGTTTATGGACTTGATGAACCGCATCTTCCGACCGTACTTAGATAAGTTCGTTGTTGTCTTTATCGATGACATATTGATATATTCGCGTGATGAGAGTGAGCACGTGGAACATTTGAGAACTGTGTTACAGACTCTGAGAGATAAGCAGCTTTATGCTAAGTTTAGTAAGAGCAAATTTTTGCTTAATGAAGTTGGATTTCTAGGACACATTGTGTTGGGAGATGGGATCAAAGTTGACCCAAATAAGATTTCAGCGATTGTAGAATGGAAACCGTCGAGGAATGTAACAAAGGTTCGTAGCTTTCTGGGGCTAGCAAGGTATTACAGACGATTTGTAAATGGATTTTCTATGCTAGCTACTCCGATAACGAGACCATTGCAGAAAGAAGTCAAGTTTGAATGGATAGAAGAGTGTCAGCGGAGTTTTGAGAAATTAAAGGCTTTGTTAATCGAATCCCCAATTTTAGTGCAACTGGATTCGGGTAAAGAATTTGTAATTTTTAGTGATGCCTCCTTAATTGGTTTAGGATGTGTACTCATGCAAGAATGAAAGGTTATAGCCTATGCCTCGAGACAGCTAAAACTATACAAGGAAAATTATCTAACCCATGATTTAGAGCTAGCAGCTATAGTGTTTGCCTTGAAGATTTGGCGACACCATTTGTATGGGGAGAAATGTAAAGTATTTACCGACTACAAGAGTTTAAAATACTTGATGACATAGAAGGAGTTGAATTTAAGGCAACGTCGATGGTTAGAACTATTAAAAGATTATGAGTTGATCATCGATTACCATCTAGGAAAGGTGAATGCAGTCACCGATGCTTTGAGTAGGAAATCGTTGTTTGCTTTGAGAGCTTTGAATACGCAGATGACCGTATTTAAGGATGGTTCAATCTTAGCAGAATTGAGAGTTAGACCAACTTTTCTTCATGAAATCCGAGAAGCTCAGAGAAATGATGAGAAGATACAAGTCAGGAAAAATCAGTGTGTGTCTGGTGTTGACTCAGATTTTTAGGTTGGTACCGATGGATGTTTAATGTTCAAAGACAGAGTTTGTTTGCCTAAAGATAGTGAATTCATTCAGAAGATTTTACGAGAAGCACATAGTGGTAGTTTGTCCGTCCACCCGGGTAGTGTAAAAATGTATAACGACCTGGAGAAAATGTATTGGTGGTCGGGAATGAAAAGAGATATTTCAGAATTTATTTCCAAGTGTTTAGTATGTCAGCAAGTAAAGGCTGAATACCAAGTACCTTCAGGGCTACTTTAGCCTATTATAGTTCCAGAGTGGAAATGGGATCTATCACTATGGATTTCGTAACCAGTTTTCCATTAACCTCGAAAAAGAGAAATGCTGTATGGATCATCGTCGACAGATTAACTAAGTCAGCCGACTTCATACCAGTGCGTACCGACTACTCTCTTGAGAAATTAGCTGACTTGTATGTTTTCGAGATTGTGAGGCTACATGTTGTACCATTGTCGATTGTTTCAGATCGCGGCCAAAGATTCACCTCAAGGTTTTGGAAAAAGTTACAAGAGGCTCTAGGAACCAAGTTAAGTTTTAGTACGGCTTTTCATCCACAGACTGACGGACAATCAGAAAGAGTAATATAGATCTTGGAGGACATGCTAAGATGTTGCGTCCTTGAATTTTAAGGAAGTTGGGAAAAATACTTACCATTGGTTGAATTCGCCTACAACAATAGCTATCAGTCGAGTCTAAAAATGGCACCTTATGAGGCCTTGTACGAGCGAAAGTGCCGAACGCCCTTATATTGGACAGAGTTGAAAGAGAGTCAGATTCACGGGGTTGATTTGGTCAAAGAGGCTGAGGAAAAAGTTAAAGTGATTCGGGAATGCCTAAGAGCCGCTTCGGATAGGTAGAAATCCTACACGGATTTGAAGTGAAATGAGATCAAGTTTGAGGTCTGTGACAAAGTATTCTTGAAAGTTTATCCTAGGAGGAAAATCCTCAGATTTCGTAGAAAAGGCAAGTTAAGCCCTCGTTTCATAGGACCTTATGAAATTACCGAGAGAGTAGGGCCTGTGGCCTACAGATTGAAATTGCCACCAGAGTTAGAAAAGAATCACGACGTGTTTCACACGTCTATGTTACGCCGATACAGATCTGACCCTTCACATGTAATTGCGCCTACTGAAGTTGAAATTCTTCTAGATATGACTTATGGTGAAGAGCCGGTCAAGATCTTAGCTCGAGAGGTTAAACAGTTAAGAAATAAGGATATACCACTTGTAAAAGTTTTGTGGCATAGACATGGAGTCGAGGAAGCCACATGGGAACTAGAGGAGTCTCTAAGAGAACAGTATCCGAATTTATTCATCGGTAAGATTTTCGAGGACGAAAATCCCTAAGGGGGAGAAATGTAACAACCCAATTTAGGGCCTAGTCGGAACAGTGGTCTTGGGACCACAAATTCGAAGTTAGAAAAAAATTATTTTATTATTTTTATGAGGTTATAGTATGATTTTATTAGTGCATGAAAAATTTGGTGAGCTAATTTTAAGGATTTCTAGCCCAATTTCGAAAAGGACTAAATCGCATAAAAGGTAAAAGTTGCATTTTAGTACCTAAATGAGTTAAATAGCTAAAGAAATTAAATTGAGGGCTTTTAAATGGAAATTTCACCCTTTTTATTAGTGTTGGCCAGCCATGTGAATGATTTTAAGCAAATGGTCAAAGTATTAGATGGATGATGTCATGATTTGGTGATAAATTAATGCCTAAAAGCCTAGCTATCATTTCTTTCTTCTCCATCTCTCTTCTCCACCGAAAATATCAGCAAAAATGGAGTTTTGAAGGCTGAAAACTTTCAGCAACTAAAAGCCCTCACAAGTAAGTGATCCCCACACCCTTTGTTGATGACTTTTGCATTTTTGAGACCCTTGAAGCATGAATTTTCAAATAAGGGTGATATCTTGCAAAATCGTCAAGAGTTTAGAGTGTTTCCATGAAATTAGTTGTGATGTTTATTCAGTTTTTATGGAGGAATATGAGTCCTAGTTGTGTTGCAAACAACTTTTATAAAAGGTGTTAGCATGAAAACACCTAAAGCGACTATTTTGCATAAGTTGTAAAATAGTTAATAAGCATGTGAAATAGTGAGAATTTGAAGTTGCTATAAGAGTAAAAATAGTTCATTTAGGCCTAAGATACAAAGAAATTCAATGAAAATTGATTTTCGAGCATAGGGGCAAAATGGTCATTTTACCAAAGATGTGAATTTATAATTGCCTAATTGTAATTAGTGACTATATGAGTGTATATTGCTATTATAGATCAAGATTTACCAAATCTAAACCTAGATCGGGGGAAGGCCAAGCAAACCGACTAAACCGAATATCCAAGTACTTTTTGTAAACCGAGGTAAGTTGTATGTAAATGATACAACTACACTGTTAATACTTGTATTCATATCGCCATTGAATTGATATTGTATGAGTTGTTAAGTTATGAATTCAGAATGTTTAGTAATATTTGAGATAATAGAAATATTCTGTGAAAACATTAGGATATGAACTGGATATTCGTGCCAAGGCATTGGATGATTTGTGCGCCAGTGTAAAATGTGTCTAGGACATGCTTCGGCCACATTATGAGAGCCAGTGTAAGACCATGTCTGGGGCATGGCATTGGCATCCAGACGAGGGCTAGTGTAAGACATGTCTGGGACATGCATCAGCCATACTATGATAGCCAGTGTAAGACCATGTCTAGGACATGGCACTGGCACAGAGATGAGTGCCAGTGTAAGACATGTCTGGGACATGCATCGGCCTCGACAGAGATAGCAAGTGTAAGACATGTCTGGGACACGCATCGGCTAAGAGTTGTGCTAGTGTAAGACATGTCTGGGACATGCATCAGAACGCGTATATGAGAGCCAGTGTAAGACCATGTCAGGGACATGGCATCGACAATATATCCCATGTTCAAGATTCATAGAATATCCAGTAGTATTCCAAATGTTTCAATGATGAGAGTTATAGATCAATTTTGATAAAGAAAGAATAATTATGTTGTGAGTGGTACAGGTACCTATATGGTAAGCATGAGTAACGAGCTTAATTTAGAGAATGTGACTCAAGTAGATGATAATGAGTAAGTTAAATTATGTTTACCTTTGAGCTATAAGTATGATGACTACTGGTGAGATTGTTGTTGTATATTTATTCATATGCAACTTACTAAGCTTTATGCTTACCCTCTTTCCTTTCCCTCTTCTTTTCGTGTTATCAATCTAGCTTAAGGATCCCTTAAAGTCAGAGATATCGATCACACTATCAGCCGCAATACTTGGTACAGTTTGATTTATATTTTTGAAAGTGGCATGTATAGGGCTATACTAGGATGTTGTATTAAGAGAATCGTTCATGTATTTTGGCTTAAGTCAAAAGCCCTTCATTTTGTAATCAAGCCTGGAATAATGGCTATTATTCATTTTGATGAATGCATATAATGTTCTTTCTATGGATGAATTAGTGCCCATTGCGATGAGATTTATATATTGAAATGATCTTGTGTAGGTTGTGCAAATGGGTGACAAAAGGGCTGGGGAAATAGCCTAGTTTGTCCACACGGAGCCGTGGGTGACACACGGTTCACACCTATGGGCGTGTGTTATGGTCGTGCGTCCCCTGCACTTAAATTTTTATAGTCATTTTAGCACATGAGTAGGCCACACGGGCGTGTGTCCATGCCGTGTCATAAATTTAGTATGCATGCTAGTAGTACACGGGCAAGAGACACGGCCATGTGTCTCTGGTGTGTGAATGACACGGTTATAGGGCATGGGTGTATGCTTGGGCCATGTTGTTTTGGCAGAATGCCCAGGTTTTCAGACACAGGCGTGTCCCTCGTACACGGTCGTGTGCTCTATACCCACACAGGCATGTGCAGCTTTGTTGCATGATTAGAGAAACGACTTTTACTAAGTGATTTTTGATGAAATTGCATAAAAGGACCTATTTATAAAAGTTGTAAAATTATGTAGAAAATGTGATTTAGTGAAAAATGTGAGCTGCTGTAAGAAGGAATATAAATCACCTAGGTTTATGATTTGAGAAAAATAAGTGCATTTCATCTTACAAGCCTAGGGGCAAAATTGTAAATATGTGAAACTTTAGGGGCAAAAAATGTAATTTTTCCATTGTGTGATTTTTGGACTAAATTGAATAATGTGAGTATCAAATGAGTTAAATGTGTTATTTTAGATCAAGAAAGACGAGGTATTGACCTTGACCGGGGAAAGAAAAAGGTTGTGGACTAAATTACAAATTCGTCATATTTTGCACTGAGGTAAGTTTGTATGTAAATAATGCATCGTTTTTACTTACGTTATCACATTTTGTTATGTTTTATGAAATGTGGCTGAATATTGAATGAAATTGACAAGTATTGAAAACTGAGAAATTTTCCTGTTGAACATTAGGAACAGAATAGTATACAAGTGACATGTCACTAGTGACTCAAGTGTGGTACCATGTGAAGGCCACTTTGAGAAGAGATAGCCTGGTCACAAGTGTGGTACTATGTGAAGGCCACTTTGTGAAGAAGGTAGCTTTGACTACAATGGTTGTACTATGTGCAGGCCACCGAGTATCCGTTATTATTCTGATGTGTTCAACGGGAAATGACTAGGTGTAATTGAATATGACTATGTGATGAATAAGTGCAAGTACGTGTGTGTAAACTTATGAGAAATGTGCTTGATATGTGATCGAACTTTGGTATGATTGATATGGAGTAAGTGTTACAATGAAAGTTACTACAAAGAAAACATGAAAGAGTGAAATTTAGTAATGAAATAGTTTTGGACAGCAGCAGTTCTGTGACTTTGAAAAATCACCAAAAATGGTGTAAATCAAATTAAAGGTTGAATAAGAGATGAAATTAAATATTATTGACTCTATTTTCATATAAAGGAAACGGTGTAAGGAAAAGAATTTCATATTATGAGATATTTGATTTTTTGTGAGGCAGAGTCAGAATGCTTTCAAAATCCACTATTCTGATTTGGTAAAATCATTAAAATTTGTACAAAAATAATTATGGATTATAATTTATATGTTTAAAATATTTAATGAGTCTAGTTTCAAAAGAAAGAAACAAAAACATCATCCAAATCCTTGATGAGTAGATAACTAATTTTTAGTGAAGAGGGGTAGGAACTGTTAGACAGCAAAATTGTGGTGGCTTTAAAGAATAAACTATACTTATTGGCTAAACCAAAAATTATGAAAATTTTATGGTAAGAATATATGCGAGTGTAGTGGTTGGAAAAATTAGCAAATCTTAATTTGGAGTTTCATAGCTTTAGATATAAATAATTTAGTGACATGACTCAAATAGACATCTTGTTTTGAACTTGAGTAAATAGTGGATCTATGTGTAGTTACGATTGTATTATTTTGAAAACATATTTTGAGGATTTACAAAAGCATGTTAATAATTTTTTTATTATTTACATACCTACTTAGTAAGCTATGTGCTTACTCCCCTCTCTTTTCCTTGTTTTATGGTGTCACCATCGAAGATCCATCCACACTATCATCATTCTTTTGGTATTTTGAAATTAATATTTTGAATTATGGCATATATAGAGGACTTGGTTATTTTGTTATATGTCATAATTGATTTGGACTAAAATGTTGACCTTTAATATTTGATAACTCATTTTGTATAAGGACATTGATGTTGGCTAATATTAGTTAAGTTATATATTATGATGATGCATTTTGTGAGAGGCATGAGTTGGTTGAATGAGTGTGTAATGACTAAGTATGGAAAATGAGGCATGTGAATGGTTGTGTGTAGGAAACGGCCTTGGACACAAACATATTCCCCTATTTTTTTTAAAAAAAGTTTTGAATGGTTTTCAAAAGTTCTCAGTTTAGTCTCGGACCACTTCCATAGTATGTTTTGGGCCTCGTAGATCCATATCAAGCACTTAGTGATAAAAATCGAAAAGTTTAATTTGGATGTAAAATTATGTCTCGGTTTTGCACGGTTGAATTTGTATGTTTCGGTAATGCCTCAAACCCTGTTCCAGTGTCGAACACGGGTAAGGGGTGTTACATGTTTATATATGTATTAATGTTGTCATTTGAGGTGCCAATGGGCATATTGGCTGTATAATATTATACCCTATGTATATGACTTGATTATGCATAATCTTCGTGCCTTGTTATGCTTTGTATATATGTGCTTTTTTGGTTGTTGATATATGCCAAGATGGGTAAGAAAAATGACTTGTAAAATAGACTATTTTCATCCACACGGGCAGAGACACAGGCGTGCGTCTCAATCGTGTGTGACACACGACCAAGTGACACGGCCGTGTGTCCCTTGTAGCTTTTTAAGTGTTGCAAGTCAGACTGTTTCACAGCTTAGCACAGGGCATAGCACATGGCCTGGAACATAGGCATGTGGCTTGGTCGTGTGACCAAGTCAATGAGTTACACGGACACAGACACGAGCTGGGACATGACCGTGTGTTCCTAATTTGAATGCCCATACAGCCTGAGACACGGGCATGTCTCTTGGCCGTGTGATTCACAAGGCCACATGATAAACCGTAAAGTATACATATTTTTACCCCATGTTTAATGCATTTTATGGATGATTTCCCATTATAATTGGTGAATTCGATGCTCCTAATGCTTTACTTTCATGTTTTATACTTAGGAGAGCATAGGAGAGCGAAAGGAACGAGAAACGAGCCAAAAAAGAAGAAAATGGGCCAAAGCACAAAATTAACACGACCTGGACCTCCTCACACGGACAGACCACACGGCCGTGTCAATTTGGCAGGCTCGAGCATGACCTGAAGTAATCAAACACGAGCGTGTGCCACGGGCTTGTCCCTGCCAAGCCCAAGTTGAATCTAATTCGGAAAAGGCTAATTTTGAGGGCTTCTAGGCATTCCAAAGCCTATAAATACACCCTAGAGGAGGAAGAAAAGAGAGATAGAGAATAGGGAGTAAGGAATTACTCCAAGGAAGCCGATTGATCCATCTCAGAAGCCGGATTCATCATCAAGACTGAAGATCTCTCCTCAATTTCCTTTCAGGAGTTTTGGGTTTTCTTTATGTTTTGTATTCTTTATTCTTCTGAGATGTTTTCTTATTTAGTTATGAACTAAAACCCCTAAATACCTAAGGGGAATGAAACCTAAGACGAATCTTGTTTTTATTTTCTGAATCGTATGATAAATATTTAACTTGTTCTTAATTATGTGTTCTTAATTCTTGTTTTGATATCCCAGGATACTGATTCAAGACATGCTCTTATTCAGAGGAGGAATAGACCCTGTCTAAGAGTACATTTGTCATAATAAAGCGGAGTTGATTGCGCGCCTAGACATAGGGTGACAAGATTTTGTCGGGTTAGGGTAAAACCAAATAAGGGGATCCATAGATCGAGTTAATGCAACCCTAGAGTGTTAATTAGAGAAAAGTCTCTGTTATTCAATCTAGGGATTAGACGTTATTAGTCTTGAATAGGGATAATAACATAACTTAGGGATCTCTACGGAACAAGTTGAATGAATAAATCGTCCGATTTGGAGCCAGAATAAGAAGTAAAGTCTAGGTGGCTTTTTCCTTAGGTATTTCTTAAGTCAATCGATTTTTCCCAAAAGCAATTCCCCAATTCTTTTCTCTGTGCATTCTTAGTTTAGATAATTAGTTAATTAAAACAAAACCTCTTTATTCTTAGTCTAGATAATAAAAAGAGAGTCATTACTAGTACTTTTAGTTCCTTTGGGTTCGACAATCCAGTCTTGCTAAAACTATACTACTGTTCGATAGGTGCACTTGCCTACATCGCGACAATAGTTAGTTCAAGAACGAGTAATTATAAATATTTAAAACCTATCATGAAATAACGCAATCACCACGTGACCCTTACAGTGTTAAAAATTTTCAATGTTTTCTAAAAAATTCTCTGAGTTTTTGATTTAGTCCCAACTTGTTTCTAATTTGTTTTTAGGGCCTCAAAGGCTCGTATAACGAAAAATATGTATGTTTTGGATTAGTTTTAATATGATAATTGATATTGAAATTTTCTGTTTGTTTGATTTCAAAACTCCAGTAATGCTCTGTAATCTTATTTCAGCGATGGATACAGGTTAGTGTGTTACATTTATTTGCATTAGAGCTATGGTTTTGTCTATTCTCGGACTGATCGTAGCATGTACAAGTCTAGCTATGCATGCCATTATGTAAGCTGTGATAGTGTGATATCTCTTAACCATTTTAAAACATGTTTTCATATAACAATGACATCCAACCGAGCTAACTTTGATGAAGTTGAAAGCAACGCTCAAGCCTTCGTTCACAGAGTAGCATCAAGCGATACAAGGCCTGTATCTGAGGGCTAGGGAGGAGAAGCTAAGGAATCTATCTTTTAGATGATGAATGAATGGTTCTCCAAGTTTGTACCGACAAATCCAACTGCTCAACAACCTCGACCCCCTCCTACTCCCCAACCGGTTCCTGTTATTCCTCAAGGTTTGGAACCTATACGAGTTAGTAAGCCACTTGTTGATACGATTCATAAATACGGGGCTGAAGAATTCTGAGCTACTACTGAAGATGATCCTGAGAGAGTAGAATTCTGGTTAGAGAATACAATCAAGGTTTTTGATGACCTATCCTGTTCACCGGCTGAATGTGTTAAATGTATGGTATCTTTGTTGAAAGATTCAACTTATCAGTGGTGGAATACATTGATATCTATTATACCTAGAGAGCAGATCACCTGGGAATTCTTTCAAATCAAATTTCAAAAAAAATACATTAGTCAGAGATTTCTGGATCAATAACGTAAAGAATTCCTTGAGCAAAAATAGGGTCGTATGACTGTGTCAGAGTACGAGCGAGAATTTGTCAGACTAAGTAAATATGACCGGGAATGTATTCCGACTAAGATCACCATGTGTAAAAGATTTCAAAAAGGATTAAATGAAGACATTAAGGTTCTAGTAGGAATTCTTAAGCTGAAAGAATTTGTTGTACTGGTCGACCGAGCACATAAAATTAAGGAGGTGAGTAAAGAGAAAAGACATGCTGATTTTGAAGCTAGAGACTCAAGAAAAAGATCGACCGGGAAGTCATATTAGTTAGCATCAGAGAGATCTAAAGAGCATCACAACTGCCCTTTAGCTTTAGTGGGGTACTCTAGTAGAGATAGAGGTAATCGACGTTCAAGTCCTAAACCTCAGGCTACATTTGTAGCAAGTGTGGGTGGTGTCAAAGATGTTTGGTCCGAGTGCAAGCACTATAAAATGCTACATTATGGTGATTGTCGACTGAAGAATGGAGCATGCTTTAGATGTGGTTCCTTCAAGCACTATCTTAGAGATTGCCTAGAGAAATCTAAGAAAGAGAAAGCTCAGACCACGAGGCTAAGCAACATTGCTACAAGAGTAGACCACCTTGTATTCCCAGAAATTGAGTGGTAGTCATGGTGTAATAAAAAACTCGGATGTAAGGTTCGAGGCATGAATGGTAGCTAGGGCTTATGCTATTCGTGCACGAGAGGATGCTTCTACGCCAGATGTTATTATCGATACTTTCTCTATTTTTATACTAATGTTACTACTTTGATTGATCCAGGATCAACGTATTAAAATGTTTGCACGAATTTAGTATCTAGTAAGAATTTGAGTCCACTGAATTCATGGTTAAAGTGTCGAACCCCCTACGTTAGTATTGCTAGCTGATAAAGTTTGCAAGAATTGTCCTTTGATGACTTGGGCTTATAGTTTTCTGGTTGATTTGATGTTCTTACTGTTTGATGAATTTGACGTGATTTTGGGTATGGATTGGCTAACTCTACACGATGCTGTTGTCGACCATAGACGAAAGCTTAATTTATTGAAATGTCAGAACAGTGAGGCACTTTGTATTGTATCAAATAATCTGAGTGTGTTACCTATGGTTATTTCAGCTATGTCAGCATAGAAATATGAGAGAAAAGGCTGCAATGCTTATCTTACTTATGTATTGGACTCTAAAGTATCTGAATCAAAGCATGAATCAGTGCCAGTGCTTTGTGAGTATCTTAATGTATTTCTAGAGGAGTTACCTGGATTACCACCGATTAAAGAGGTTGAGTTTGCTATTGAACTTGTATTGGAGACATTGCCGATATTGATAGCACCTTACAGAATGGCTCCCACTGAGTTGAAAGAGTTGATAGCACAGCTGTAAGAATTGATAGATAGGGGTTTTGCTTGACCTATGTTTTCACCATGGGCTGCCTCGGTTCTGTTTGTTAAGAAACAGGATGGATCGATGACATTGTGTATTACCGTGAAATTAATAAAGTTACAATCAAGAACAAGTATCCAGTACCTCAAATTTATAACCTGTTTGATCAGTTGAAAGGTGCCACAACATTTTTGAAGATTGATCTTCGTTCTGGCTATTATCAGCTACGAGTTAAAGATTCAAACGTTCTAAAAACTGCATTTAGAACTAGGTACAGACGTTATGAATTTATTGTAATGCCATTTGGTTTATCTAATGCATTTGCAGTATTTATGGATTTGATTAACAGAATCTTCAGACCATATTTACATATATTCATTGTGGTTTTTATTGATGACATTTTGATATATTCACGAGACGAGTCTGAGCATGCTGAACACTTGAGAATTGTGTTGTAAAACCTGTAAGATAAACAACTGTTTGCTAAATTTAGAAAATGTGAGTTTTGGCTCCAAGAATTCAATTTTCTAGGACATATAGTATTGGTCGAAGGCACCAGAGTTGATCTGAGTAAAATTTCAGCAGTTGTTGACTGGAAACCACAGAGAAATGTATCTGAAGTTAGAAGTTTTCTGGGATTAGTTGGTTATTATCAAAGATTCATCAAAGGATTCTCGATGATAGCTACACCGATAACACAACTTTTACAGAAAGATGTGAAATTTGAATGATCTAAAAAATGTTAGCAAAGTTTCAATCAGTTGAAAGCATTGTTGACCGAGGCACCAATTTTGGTTCAACCTGAACTGGGTAAAGAATTTGTCATTTACAGTGATGTATCTTTAAATGGTTTAGGTTGTGTTCTGATGTAGGAAGGCAAAGTAATAGCTTATGCTTCCAGACAGTTAAAGCCACACAAAAAGAATTATCTGACACATGACTTAGAATTACCTACTATTGTGTTTGCGTTGAAAATTTGGCGACATCATTTGTTTGAAAAAAATGTCATATTTTTGCCAATCACAAGAGCTTAAAGTATCTAATGTCGTGGAAAGATTTGAATCTAAGATAGGGTAGATGGCTTGAACTATTAAAAGATTATGAGTTGATCATTGATTATCATCCACGAAAAGCAAATGTAGTTGCTGACGCTCTGAGTAGAAAGTCTTTATTTGCTCTTTCAGAGATGAACACACGATTGACATTATCTGACGATGGTTCGACCTTAGCTGAGTTAAAAGCTAGACTAATGTTCTTACAGCCAATTAGTAAAGCTCAAAAGTGTGATAATGAGTTTTTAGCTAAACGAGTACAGTGTCAGTCGACTTCTGATTCCAACTTTTAGATAGGACCCAACGATTGTTTATTGTTCAGAGGTAGAATTTGTGTACCGAAGAATACAGAACTCGTTCAGAGAGTTTTACACAAAGCTCATAGTGGTAGCTTGTCTGTTCATCCAGGAAATAATAAGATGTACAGTAACTTGAAACAGATGTACTGGTGGCTGGGAATGAAACTTGAGATTTCTGATTTTGTATCGAGATGCTTAGTATGTCAGCAAGTTAAAGCTGAACACTAGGTACATTCTGGATTATTGTAGCCAGTGATGATAATGGAGTGGAAATGGGATCGAGTTGCTATAGACTTTGTATTGGGTTTACCCCTAAATTTGAGAAAGAAAGATGTCATTTAGGTTGTTGTTGATCGTTTGATGAAGTTAGCACATTTTATTCCAATACGTACAAATTACTCTATTAAGAAATTAGCTAAATTATATGTGCCTGAGATTGTTATATTACATGGAGTGCCAGTCTCCATTATTTCAGATAGAGATTTACGGTTTACATCGCGATTTTGGAAAAAGTTACATGAAGCTCTATGTACACGGTTGCATTTTAGTACTGTATTTCATCCTCAGATCGATGGTTAGTCTAAGCGAGTGATTCAGACTCTAGAAAATATGCTTCATTGCCGTGTATCAAATTTTGAAGGTAACTACGAGAAATATTTACCATTGGTTGAATTCAAGTATAATAATAGTTTTTCAGTCGAACATAAATATGGCATCGTATAAAGATTTGTATGGTCATAAATGCCGAACTTCGCTACACTGGACTGAGCTCAGTGAGAAAAAGATACACAGGGTTGATTTGATTCGTAAGACTAAAGCAAAGGTAAAAGTGATAAAGATAGTTTGAAAGTAGCTTTAGATCGTCAGAAATCATATGCGGATCTTAAACGTAAAGACCTAGAATTTCAAGCCAGCATTAGGGTATTCTTGAAAGTATCGCCCTGGAAGAAAGTCCTTTGGTTTGGTCGCAAAGGAAACCTAAGTCTGTGATTTATCGGGATGTGTGAGATTACTGAAAGAATTGGGCCTGTTGCGTATCAATTAGCTTTATCATCAGAATTAGAAAAGATTCATAATTTCTTTTACATGTCTTTGTTAAGAAGGTACCGATCTAACCCTTCACATGTTATATCCCTAATGGATGTAGAGATTCAGTTTGATATGTCATATATGTAGCAGCCCGATTTAGACACTATTTGGAACAGTGGTTTTCAGACCACAAATTCGAGTCAGAAAAGTATTTTAATATTATTTTTGGTGTCTACAGTATGTTAATTTATATGTGTGAAATTTTCAGGATTTAATTTTATTATTTGAGTGTTCGATTTAATAAAAGGACTTAATCACGTAAAATGTAAAATTGGCTAGCTATTTTTTAAAGTGTTAAGTTGCTATGTTCTTTATAATGTGGGGTCCCTATGTTGATAATTAACCATTGGAAATATGCATGGACGGTAATGGGCTTATATTAATAGGTTTCATCATTATATTAATAAGGTTAAATTTGTAAATGTTTAATATTATGTAATAAAAAAATAAATAAAACAAATGGCCATGCGTTTTCATTCATCTTTGGCCGAAAGTTTGAAGGAAAAAGAAAGAAAAGAGAAAGTTAGATTTGGCCCTTGTGTTCTTCAATTTAGGTATGTGTTTAGCTTAGTTTTTGATAATTTTTACGTTTTCTAGATTGTTGCTTCGAATACTAGCTAGCCCATGCTTGAATTTTTGAATTTGATGATGTATTCATGAATTGCCATTGATGATAGCTTGTGGTTTTTGTTGTTTGATGATGGAAAATAAAATTATTTTGTTAGATTAATATGTTTAATTAAGTGATTTTTGGTAAAAAAGTCTATTTAGGATTAGATTGTAAATTTTGTAAATTGAAGGGCCAAAATATGAAATAAATGAAAGACATAGGCTGCTATGAACCTTAGTAAAATTCGGCTGTACTAGAGTTTAATGAAATTATGTGTATTTTGTGTTTTATGAAATAGGGACTAAATTATGAAAAATGTGAAATATTAGGGGTTAATGTGAAAATTTTCCTTTTATGTGTTTTTGGGTGAATTTGAGTACATATGTGATTAAATAAGTATAATTTATACTAATTTAGATCAAGAAAAGAGGAAAACGGATTTGGATCGAGGGAAATCAAAAGTTGTTGAATAGTCGCTCCAGTCCGTTCGTATCTGTACGAGGTAAGTTCATAAGTAAATAAATGTCATTAAATTCGAATGTATATATTTTATAAGTACCAAATTGAATTATTACAAATGTATGTGTATATGTCGAATTGAATTAAGTATGGAAGCATTACATACGAGCTTGAATTGATCGAACTAGATGTCCAAAAGCCTTGTACGAACCTTAGGAATAGTTAGGATGCGTATGTCATGACATAGGATTTCGATATGTGATTTTGTGTAAGATGACATTTGGGACGTTGGCATCGATTTGTGATTTACGTGTAAGACCCTATCTGGGATAGTGGCATCGATAATTGATTACGTGTAAGACCACGTTTGGGATGTTGGCATTGTATGAGATTTTTGAGTTATCCATATATCCTTATCAAGTCCGAATGGTTCAACAGGCAATATCGAGTTAAAATCGAATGTGAAAACAAGCTAAATGGTTCAGGTATATGTGAAGTTAAATAAATATGAAAGTAAGGTAAGTTTAGTAATTGAAATGATGAAATAAACTATGCATGATATAAAAAGTGACTTATATGTACATGTGATTGTTCATAGTTGGCCAAGTGATAATATAATGCTAATGTTCATGTGTTGATATATGAATTTGCAAGTATGATAAATGTATATGTGGTTAAGGTTTGCATGATTCAGCCTAGTTTAATTGAATTATGTATGTCATTGAAATGGTTTAATTACTTATGACTTACTAAGCTATTTAAGCTTACTGTGTGTTGGTTCATTCATTGTTTTATAGATTTTGGAAGCTAGTTTCGAGTTCAGAGATCATCAAGGAAATTCATCACACTATCAATCATTGTTTTGGTATTTTAAAAGCTTGAATTATGAACCTATGGCATGTATAGGCTAGCATATGTTTTGGTTGGTTTTGAAATTGTAAAAATAAAGCCATGCGAAAATGGCTAGAAATTATGCTTATGATTATATAGTTTTGATCATGATATATGTTCATGTAGGGAATTAGGTTTCATGGTACTTGTATGTGGTGTGTTTGATATATGAATCAGTTTGGAAATTGTTTATAATATGCTTGTGTTTTCGGTTATGTGATGAAAATATATGTGGTGATTATAATTAACTTTGTGATTTGGCAATGATGGTTAAAATAATTTAGTTAAGGGTTTAGAGAAATTTTAATGTTGAATTTGTTGTATTGGTCATGTGTGGAATAGGTTAGGCTTTAATAATTTGATTAAAGAATGTGGTTATTTTGAGTCGGTTTGAGATAGTATGTCGATATTGGCGATTTGTTTAGAAATGATGAATAATGTGTATGAGCATATTCAACTAAAGTATTAGGCTCATATTGTTAAGTATGTGATATGGTATTTGGCATGTGAAATGGGTGTACTTTTAGTTGTTATTTGTGCTCAAGAGGGTTTAAATTAATGTGGACATACGCGCATAGTTTCGTGCTAAGTGAAGAGGTAGATTTGGTCTTATTATAAAGATTGTTTATGTGTAAAATATGTGTTTACTATGCAATGAAAATAGTTTAATTTAGATTGTTGTGCTAGCCGAATAGTTCATAAGGTGAATAAATAGATATATGTGGTTTGGATTGATTATTGAATTTATAAATTGAGTATACTTTTATTTGTAGTATGTGTTTTAAAATGGTTTATATTAATTAGTTACAATGAGTACATGACTTTGATGTTTGAAAATTTTATACTTGATCATTTGGTGAGGTTGTTTATGCCGAATGTGTTTTGGTTTATATGTCATGTGATATCGCATATTAAGTATAACATGCGCATGTATTGGAATAAAACATTTGATACTCAGTTTTTGAAAATGTTTCTTTTGATATATGCACGATATTGTTATATAATAATATAGACTTAAATAATATTTTTGAAAATGTTCATATGCGCATGGTCTTGTGACTAAAAAAAAATACATTTAGTCTTAAATGATGAGTGTTTAAATGAAGTATATGAAAATGTATGACTATTACCATGTGAATGTTTTAACTTGCATTGATGTGCAAAGCATGTTCAGTCATATTGACTATTACCAATGCCGCATATGTGAGTGGTATTTAAGTTGTATAATATGGCTCCTTTAGTTTTAAGAATGTGTATGTGTATTGGTTAAGAGTCATATTTGATAATTGGTAAAAGAAGTAGACATATTGGCATACATTTGATGAATGATTGTATTGATACATATTGAAATGATATGTGATTTGGTGGCTATACGTATGTTGAAAATAATTAATGCTATGTATATTAATGTATAATATGCCGTGAATAATGCACTGAAATTTGTGTTATGGTTTGTGTCTACAATATGAAAATCAATGTATGTTTTGATATGTAAATTAGCTATATGCTCTATACAAATGAGTTTGACTTGTGTGAATCTATGAATGTTTTGAATTGCACTTTTGTTTGGTAATGTGTCACGCCCCCACGCCCGAGACCATCACCGGAGTCGAGCTTGAGGGGTTACCGAACATAATTTATCAATTTAAGAACTTCAAATCATTTATTTCTACATTCACAGCTTTCTAGCTACTCGCGTCACAGTTACAAGAAAAATCATATCTCGAGTTATGAAACTCGAAATCAAGATCCGTAAATTTTTCCTAAATCTAGACTCATATATCTATTTATTAATTTTTTTCTAGAATTTTTGGTGGGGCCAATTAGTACAGTTTATTAGTTAAAGTCTCCACTGTTTCAGGGTTTGACTGCTCTGACATATGTGTATTACGAATCATATATCTCTCTATAAAGAATTTCAATGACTACAAGGTTTGTTTTTATTAAAACTAGACTCAATAAGGAATCTTTACATATAAATAAAAACTTCTAATTATTTTTTTAAAATTTATTATGAATTTTTAAAGTCAGAACAGGGGATCCAGAAATCACTCTGGCCCTGTTTCACAAAAGTTTAAATATCTCATAAAATATAATTTATATGCCTTTTTTGTTCAATCCAAATGAAAATAGACTCATTAAGATTCAATTTCATAACTTACTCATAATTTATTTCCATTTATACTATTTTTAGTGATTTTTCAAATTCATGTCATTGCTGCAGCAATATTCTGTTTTAAGGCAAGTTTCATCTTTCCATGAATTTTTATGAACTAGATAACCTGTTAAACTTCCATGATATCAAACATGATCTAAATTAGCCATCACCATGACTTATCAATATCAAACATTTTCTCAACCAAACATGGCCATATCATAAAATTATTTACACAAAATAAGTATATTGCTATACATGCCATACTTAAGTTTTACAAGCCATTTACCCAGATGAAAGTCCTTTGGATAGTGTGATCGAACCTTCGACCCGTCCCGATTCCCGAGCTGGCTTGTTCAAAACTACAGTAAATAAAGAGGAAGGAGTAAGCATAAATGCTTAGTAAGTTCATATGTAAATAACAAGTAACATAACAATACAAATATACCAAACAACTTTAGCATGGTATCACCAAAACATATGTCATATTTCTAAACATCATTCATCATCTTACCACCTTATCGTTGTTGTATCTATTTTCAACCCGAGGGTTAAGAACATACCTGTCCAAAGTGTCCATTCCACAACACTTACCCAAAACGTCACTTATATCTTAAGTGCTCTTCCATTAAACTAGAAATTTCACCCGTTGAACACATCGGAATACAACTCGGATACACAGATAATTTGCACATAAGTGCCTCATAAGTAATCAAGCTACCATGTAACCCGCCCCTAAGTGAACTCAGACTCAACTCAACGAGCTAGGGCGTTCGCATCCATAAGTGAACTCGGACTCAACTCAATGAGTTCGGATGCCTAGTTACATCTCACGAACTTGGACTCAACTCAACGAGTTCGGACATTCGCATCCATAGGTGAACTCGGACTCAACTCAACGAGTTCGGATGCTCAACCATCCTAGTGACATGTCACTTGTATCCTAATCTATTCCTAAGGTTCAAACGGGCATTTTCCTCGATCACACATCTTTGCCGTCTTCCATGGAATATCGAAATCGGTACTTCGGTGATAGTTCATACTCATCAAGTAATTCATATAATTACATATTATTTAACAATAACCACAGCATAATATTTCATGATAATAATCAGCATCATATCATATAAACAGCATTAAATTGCTTAAAATGACAATTATGTTAGTACATTATTTACACATGAACTTACCTTGGTACCAAAATATAAAGATTTTGCAATTTAGTCCACAATCTTTTCTTTTCCTCGATCGCGACTTGAATCTCGTTTTTCTTAATCTATAATACCAAATTAATCTTATTTAATACATACATTCATCAAAACAGCATTTAATACGAACTTTGGAAAAATTACACTTTTGCCCCTAAACTTTTGCATAATTACACTGTTGCCCCTAGGCTCGGGAATTAAACTTTATTCCTTATTCTTATGTTTTATAACATGCTGATCATTTTTCCCTTCTATGGCAACATCAAATTCTCTCTCTAACATATACTTGTGACTATTAGGTATTTTTGTCGATTAAGCCCTTTTACTCGTTTTCACTCAAAACCGAGTACCACAAGTTGTCTAACATAATTTAAAACACCATATTCTATCATAAAACATCAAAATACACAAATTTCACCTATGGGTATTTTTCCAAATATAAACCCTAGGTTGAATTATTGCTAACATAAGCTTAATCGAGCTACCGAGATTCCAAAAACGTAAAGAACATTAAAAACAGGGCTTGGAATCATTTACTATGGAGCTTGGAAGCTTGAAACAAACCCTAGCTATGGAGAACCCTTGAAATTTCGGCCTAATGAAGAAGATGGACAAAAATTGGCTTTTAATTTTGTTTTTAATTCATTTTAATAACTAAATGACCAAAATACCCTTACTACTAAACTTTCCAAAAATTCCTTCCATGTCCTAATTTTGTCCATGAACTTAAAATTGGTCAAAATTCTATTTAAGACCTCCTCATTAATATTCCAAAACAATATCATACTAAAAACTTCTAGAATGCAAGTTTTGCAACTTATTCGATTTAGTCCCTACTTTCAATTTAAGCACTTTAGACATAGAATTTCATCACGAAATTTTCACACAATCATGCAATCATATCATAAACATCAAAATCATTGTAAAATAATTATTTCTATCTCGGATTTGTGGTCACGAAACCACTATTCTGATTAAGCCCTAATTTAGGATATTACATAATGTCTCGTAACTCTAATCCGGGGACGGATACGGGTTAGGGGTGTTACATTTGATTGGTATCAGAGCTATGATTTAGTCGGTTCTAACGTACCGCTGTGAGTCTAGCTATACATGTCATATTTATATACTGCGATAGTGTGATGATTCCTGACAACTAAAATGTGTTTTCGTATCGTAAATGGATCCCGATTGAGTCATAGCAGATGACGTGGAAAGTAATGCACCCGCTCCTGCTAAAGGGGCAGTGCAATTTGATTCTAGACCTATTACAAGTAGCCACGAGGGAGAGGCTAAACAAGCCTTCTTCCAGATGATGAACGATTGGTTCACACAATATATCCATACAAATTTGACTATTCAACAACCCCTATCCCCACCTAATTATCCTCCAATACCTCTAATACCTCAAGTAATTGATTCAATGAGATTAAATAAGCCACCGGTTGATAAAAATCAAAAAATACAGGACTGAAGAATCCAGAGCCACTATTGATGATGATGCTAAGCGAGTTGAATTCTGGCTTGATAATACTATCTGTGCGTTTGATGAGCTACCCTGTACCCCTGAAAATTGTATAAAATGTGTTGTATCCTTGTTACGAGACACCGTATATCACTGGTGGAATACACTAGTTTTGGTAGTTCCAAAAGAAACGGTTACTTGGGAGTTTTTCAGACTAAATTCTGTAAGAAATACATCAGTCAGAGATTCATTGATTAAAAACTCAAAGAATTCCTCGAGTTGAAACATGGTCGTATGATCATAACAAAATATGAATGGGAATTTGTGAGACTTAGCAGATATGCCCGGGAATGTGTTTCGGCTGAAGCTATAATGTGTAAAAGATTTGAAGACGGGCTGAATGAAGACATTAAGCTGCTAGTTGGGATTCTCAAAATAAAAGAGTTCGTTGTACTTGTTGAGCGAGAATACAAAGCCGAAGAGCTCTGTAAAGTGAAAACAAAAGTCGATTTTAAAGCTAGAGATTCACGAAAGAGATCATCGAGTAAGTCATTTCAATTGGCATCAAAGAAATTCTGAGATGATTTCAGCTATTCAAAGGCAACTGTGAGTCATTCTAGACGGGATCAAGACAGACCACCCGTGAGCTCGAGAGCTACCTCAGTAGCTAGAGTTGGTAACATCCGATCGAACCAACCTGAGTGCAAATATTGCAGTAAACGACATCCCGACAATTTTATATTGATTGATCGGGCTTGTTTTGAATGTGGATCGATGGATCACTTCATTCGTGAATGGCCTGAGTTAGCTGAGCAAAACATAGTGCAAAATACGAGACCAAGTAACATGCCAACTTGAGGTAGACCACCTAGGAATATGGGTAATGTGAGTGGTAGCCAAAGGGGAACCAAAGACACAACTATTAGATCTGAAGCTCGCGCACCTGCCAGAGCTTATGCTATCCGTGCTCGTGAAGAAGCTTCGTTTCCAGATGTGATTACCAACACTTTCACTCTCTATGATACTGGTGTTGTTGCATTGATTGATCCTGGATGGACTCATTCTTATGTATGTGAGACTTTAGTATCCTGTAAGACTCTGCCTATAGAGTCTACTGAGTTTGTGATTAGAGTATCGTACCACTTAGGCCGATGTGTCTTGGTTGATAATGTCTGTAAGAATTGTCCCTTGAATATTCGAGATTCATGTTTTTCGGTTGATTTGATGTTGTTGCCATTAAATGAATTTGATATAATTCTGGACATGGATTGGCTAACGTTGCATGATGCTATTGTTAACTGCAAACGGAAGACTATTGGTTTGAGATGCTAGAATGATGAAATAATTCAGATTGAGTCTAATGATCTGAATGGTTTACCGGCAGTGATTTCTTCGATGCTAGCTCAGAAATATGTGAGAAAGGGTTGTAAAGCTTACTTTTCCTATGTATTCGATTCTAAAGTGACTGAAAAGAAGATTGAATCAGTACCAGTCGTGTGCGAGTATCCGGATGTATTTTCTGAAGAATAAACGGGTTTGCCACTGATTTGAGAGGTAGAGTTTGGCATTGAGTTAGTGCCAGGGACAACTCCAATTTCGATAGCTCCGTATAAAATGGCACCGATCGAATTAAAAGAGTTGAATGCCCAGTTGCAAGAATTGACAGATAGAGGTTTCGCACGACTGAGCTTTTCTCCCTAGGGTGCACTGGTTTTGTTTGTGAAAAAGAAAGATGGAACTATGAGAATGTGCATCGATTATCGACAACTCAATAAAGTGACTATAAAGAATAAATATCCTTTTGCACGAATTGACGACTTGTTCGATCAATTGAAAGGGGCTATAGTGTTTTCAAAGATAGATTTGAGATTAGGTTACTATCAGCTGGGAGTTAAAGACTTCGATGTGCCGAAAGTTAATTTCCAAACGAGGTACGGACACTATGAGTTTCTGGTTATGCCTTTCAGGCTTACTAATGCAATTGTTGGTTTTATGGATTTAATGAATCAGATCTTCAGACACTATTTGGATCAATTTGTGGTTGTGTTTATAGATGACATTTTGATCTATTCCCGTGATAAATCCAAGATGCCGAACACCTGAGAATTGTGCTATAGACTTTGCGAGATAAATAGTTATATGCGAAGTTCAGTAAATGTGAGTTCTGGTTGCGTGAAGTTGGTCTCTTGGGACATGTTGTATCAGCATCGGCCATTCGAGTTTATCCGAGCAATATTTTGACAATACTAGATTGGAAGCCTCCGAGAAATGTTTCCAAAGTCCGAAGCTTTTTGGGACTTGCTGGTTATTATAAACTGTTTGTAAAAGGTTTCTCTATGATTGCAACGCCGATGACGAGACTGATTTTGAAAGATGTTAAATTTGAGTGGTCAGAAAAGTGTCAGAACAGTTTTGATCAGTAGAAAGCTTTGTTGACTGAAGTTCTGGTGTTAGTTCAGCTAGAATTAGGTAAAGAATTCGTGATCTATAGTGATGCATCTTTGAATGGTTTAGGCTGTGTTTCGATGCAAAAAGGCAAAGTTATAGCTTATGCCTCGAGACAGTTAAAGCCGCACAAAAAGAAACTATCTGACACATGATCTGGAATTGACAACTATTGTGTTTGTGTTGAAGATTTGGCTCCACTATCTATTCGGTGAGAAATGTCACGTTTATTCTGATCACAAAAGCTTAAAATACTTGATGACTCAGAAAGATCTGAATCTACCACAGCGAAGATGGTTAGAGTTGTTAAAAGATTACGAGCTTGTAATTGACTACCATCCTGGAAAGGCCAATGTTGTTGCTAATGCTCTAAGTCAAAAATCTTTGTTTACTCTACGTGTGATGAATGCGCATATGACTCTATCCGATGACGGTTCCATTATAGCCGAGTTGAAAGCGAGACCGTTATTTATATAGCAGATTCATGAAGCTTAGAAAGTTGATAATAAATTGTTAGCAAAATGGGCTCAATGTACTTGAATGTCGATTCAAAATTTCAGATTGATGCTGATGATTGTTTGACATTCAGAGGCTGAATTTGTGTTCCGAGAAATTCAGAGTTAATTTAGATGATTTTGAATGAAGCTCATAGTAGTCGGTTGTTTGTTCATCCGGGAAGCACAAAAATGTATAATGATCTGAAACAGCTTTATTGGTGGCCTAGTATGAAACGTGACATCTCTGAATTTATTTCAAAATGTTTAATCTGTCAGCAAGTCAAAGCTGAACATCAAGTACCATCTGGGTTACTTCAGCTGATTATGATTCTCGACTGGAAATAGGATAGAATCACAATGGATTTTGTATCGGGTTTGCCTTTGTCACCGAGTAAGAAAGATGCAATCTGGGTTGTTATTGATTGATTGACTAAATTGGCTCATTTCATTCTGGTTCGCACAGATTATTCACTTGATAAGCTTGGTAAGTTGTACATTTCTCAGATTGTAAGATTGCATGGAGTACCTATTTCTATTGTTTCTGATAGAGATCTGAGGTTTACATCGTGCTTTTGGAAGAAAGTGCAAGATGCATTAGGTACAAAGCTACAGTTCAGTACTATCGTCCATCCGCAGACAGATGGTCAATCTGAGCGGATTGTTCAAATACTCGAGCATATGTTGAGATGTTGCATTCTTGAGTTCGAAGGTACGTGGGAACAATATTTTCCATTGATTTAATTTACATATAATAATAGCTTTCAATCAAGTATAAAAATGGCACCATACGAGAACACCTTTATACTGGATTGAGCTCAGTGAAAATAAGATACACGGGGTCGATTTGATCAAAGAGACTGAACAGAAAGTAAAAGTGACTCGTGAAAGTCTAAAAACAGCATCAGATCGTCAGAAATCGGACACAGACTTGAAACGAAAAGATATTGAGTTTCAAATCAAGGATAAAGTGTTTTTGAAAGTATCACCATGAAAGAAAATACTCCGATTCGGTCATAAAGGCAAATTAAGTCCAGGATTCATTGGGCCGATGTGATTATAGAGCGTATCAAGTTAGTTGCTTACAGACTTTTGTTGCCACCTAAATTAGAAAAGATTCATAACGTATTGCACATATCGATGCTTTGACGATATCAATCTGACCCATCGCATGTGATTTCCCCTTCTGAGATTGAGATTCAATCCGATATGACATATGAGGAATAACAGATCTGGATTTTAGATCGTGAGGATAAAGAATTAAGAAATAAGAAAATATCTTTAGTGAAAGTCTTATGGCATCGACACTGGGTTGAAGAAGCTACGTAGGAGCCTGAGGATGCTATGAGAGAACGTTACCCAAACGTATTCGTCGGTAAGATTTTCGCGGACGAAAATCCCTAAGGGGAAGAGTTGTAACAGTCCAATTTAGACCCTATTCGGAACAGTGGTTTTGAGACCACAAATTCGAGTTAGAAATATATTTTAATATTATTTCTGGTGTCTACAGCATGTTAACTTATATGTGTGAAATTTTTGTGATTTAATTTTATCATTTGAGTGTTCGATTTAATAAAAGGACTTAATCGCGTAAAATGTAAAATTGGCTAGCTATTTGTTAAAGTGTTAAGTTGCTATGTTGTTTATAATGTGGGGTCCTTATGTTGATAATTAGTTATTGGAAATATGCATGGACGGTAATGGGCTTATATTAATAGGTTTTATCATTATATTAATAAGGTTAAATTTGTCAATGTTTAATATTATGTAATAAAAAAATAAACAAAACAAATGGCCATTCATTTTCATTCATCTTTGGTCAAAATTTCGAAGGAAAAGAAAGAAAAGAGAAAGTTAGGCTTGGCCCTTCTGTTCTTCAATTTAGGTATGTGTTTAGCTCGGTTTTTTATAATTTTTACGATTTTGAGATCGTTGCTTCAAATACTAGCTAACCCATGCATGAATTTTGAATTTGATGATGTATTCATGAATTGCCAAGATAGCTTGTGGTTTTTTTGTTTCATGATGGAAAATAAAAATATGTTGTTAGATTAATATGTTTAATTAAGTGATTTTTGGTAAAAATATCTATTTAGGATTAAATTGTAAATTTTGTAAATTGAGGGGTCAAAATATAAAGTAAATGAAAGAAATGGGATGCTATGAACCTTAGTAAATACTAGAGTTTAATGAAATTATGTTTATTTTGTTTTTTTGTGAAACAGAGACTAAATTGTGGAAAATGTGAAATGTTAGGGGTTAATGTGAAAATTGCCCTTTTATGTGTTTTTGGGTGAATTTTAGTACATGTGTGATTAAATAAGTCTGATTTATAATAATTTAGGTCAAGAAAAGAGGAAAACAGATTTGGATCGGGGGAAATCATAGGTTGTTGAATAGTCGATGCAGTTCATTCATCTCTGTCCGAGGTAAGTTCATATGTAACGACCTGAATTTGGACCTAGAAGGAATAAGCCTTGAGCATGGGAACAGCTAGGAGATTGCACGTAATAATTCAGTTGTACAAGAAAATGGTATAAATGCATGCTAGCTTTAGTGGTTAAGGGTCCTGAGAAGTGTTAGAGAAGTCTTGGGTTCAAACCTGGGCTTTAGCAAAAATTTTAATTTTAAGTGAATTGGGCCCTTGGTTCTAGATAGTAGGCTTATTATATTAAATTAGGTGATATATGATACAAAGAGAATTGTGGTGTAGTGGTAGTGGCGTGTCGTGCTTCTAAAGAGTTTGGGGGTTCGAGTCATTCTTTGCACAAAGGAGTATTTATTTTACTTTTTTACTGCATGAGAAGTGGAATCTGACTAGAACTCTGCAGGTTGGAATTTGAATGGGTCATGGAAAAAATCAAGGATCTAGGAGGATTTCATGGAAAGAATTATAGAGGGATAAAGGGTGAGATATTTGGAGAAAATTAAGGAGTTTGAGTGAGAAGGGGAGTGTGTGCCGAAATTGGTCTTTAGCTTTGAGAAAATTCGGCATTGGGAAAGCTATAGGGGCTGTGCACGTTTTGGGGTTCTAGTTTTTTTCTCTTCATTTTTGCTGTTGTTAACACCCTTGGTTGTCTTCTGCTAACATACCGATTATTGCTGGGGACTTTGGTTTTCAGCTTCTGCTTTGCTTTATTTTTCTTCTTTTGGCCGAATATACTCTTTTATTTTCGCTATCATCTATTCCTTCATTTCTCTTTTCTCTTCTATGTGAAGCAGCCAAACACCCTGATATTTTCTTTCCTTTCCAATCGCTCCTCTTATCATCTCCTCTCCTAGTATATTATTTTTTCTGGATTTTTGCCCCTAGCCGATTGTTCTTTCCCCATTCTTCTCTTTCCTCTGTTATTCCTTTTGATTTGGAATACCGATAGTACTCGGCCTTCTTTTCTCTCCCTATTCTTGATCGATTGCTTCCATACATTGCTATTAGTTTATTAATTCATTTTCGGCGAGAGTTCCTAACTAGAACGGTCCCTCAAAAAGTGGAGTAGTGCATATGGCCTTAACACAACTTATCCCTTCCTCTTATTAATCGAATAAGCTAATCGACAAGGAGCGTCCATTCGGTTCTAGCCAGCGATCTTACGGTAATAGGCTGTATTACTGTCAATCAAGGCTTTGGGCTCGTGAGCGGTTCACTCGATTTCATAAACAGGTGTGTATTCACACACTGAATAGACTGAAGAACGGCAAAAGCCGAAAAGCAGAAAAGCCGAAAGAATGGCCTTTTGGCCACATGGGTGTGCGAACGCACATGTGGTAAACCAAGCCCACAGAACATGGGTGTTCGACTGTAGAGGCCGCCATGAGCATTCTCATAGGTTTGGGTCGTTCTGGGCTACGATGGGCCGAAATGGGCCAAAAGGGCTTATGGGCTCCACATCAATAAATTTCACAATATATGGTAATTACTGAACTGGGCTGTCTAGTTTGCATAGCCGTGGTGACTTTTGGGCTCGATGGGCCTACTTGGGCCACATAGTGGGCCTTGGGGCCATTTACATTGTTAGGACCGTTAAGGTTACACGAGTTGCTCGAGGCAATTGTAGACCTTCTGATGGGTCGATAAGAGTACCTAGACCCAAAGACTGGTAAAATGACCAAAATACCTCTAAAAGGTACAATGACTATTTTACCCTCGAGGGTAAATGACTGATTTGTGTTATGATATGATTGTTCTTTCTGAGCATGACATTCTGCATACACGTATGATTTATGACATGACATTCTGCATGGGGTTGGGTTTCTGTTAAGGAGGAAGTGTACTATTTTTGATGGCTCTGCCACATATACTGATACTGGCAGCTTTGCTGCGATTTTGTTACTGGCAGCCTTGCTGCGATATTGGTGTGTTGGCTAGGTGGGTCGACTTTGTCCCCACATGGTGTGTTGGTGGTACGAAGTGGTGTGTTGGCTGGTTTGGGATGGGTTGCATTATTATACTATATTGATACTGTATTGGGCTAAGGCCCACTTTGTACTATTTTTGAATAGGGCTCAGGCCCAGACTGTCATTACGCTGCATGCCAGTCGACTAATAGGGGATTACACACTGAGTTTTTGTAAACTCACCCTTTCTTTTGACTGCGCAGGTAATCCCAAGTGTTAGGCGGATCAGAGCTGCGAGGGACTCGGAGATGGCCACACTACTTCTCAGGTTTCATTTTATTTGGCGTTCATTAGCTATTAGATTTCGTTTTGGGTTTTGAATTATATAATAACGCCTCTCTAATTTTCTAGCTTTTAATTTTGGATTTTTTCTTATCATGATTTATATCTGTTAAAAGTAGAACGCAATTTTCCAAAACGATAACTGTTTTCAAAACACTACGTTTTCGCAACACTTTTGAAATGCTTCCGCAACAAACAAAGTTTTAAAAGTAATGTCAATTTAAAATGAACTACGAATAGCTAGAATCATTTGAGTTCTAATACAGAGGCTTTAAATTTCGAAACGGGTTTTCATCAGTAATAGCTAGTTTTCGAAAAGCACTCCAACGTGACATTGCCAGATTCGGCCATAACGTCTAGGCCGGGTTTGGGGTGTTACATTTAGTGGTATCAGAGCCAGGTTGCAAAAACTCGATTGTGGAATGGGTTTTTAATTTTTTTGGAATTTCTAAAAAATATTTTCGAATGATTTGAAGACTTGGAAATGTTTTACTAAAAGTGCCTGGTACATCGAGTCTCCGGCACCAGTCTTGTAAGTCATTCTAAAACTGTTGCTTGTTTGCACTGAAATGCAGTAAATAGAAATACTGTGACTTCTTTAGGTATTAGACTGTACTGAAACACTCTAGCTAGAGTAAACTGAAACGCTGGAATTCAGATTTTGTATTTATTCGGTGTAAGTTCTGGAAATGTAGATTTCTAAGTTAATGACAGAACTGATATGGATTTCGAAGGAAGCAAGGTTGCAAGGGGTTGCCTATTTCACCGGATCATCAGATTGTTCAGGAGACGGAGGTCAAGGTAGGTTTGCCAACTTCAGGTAGTGATAACCAGGAGCTTGGTACTGAGACACTGACTCGGTTAGTAAGGAACATGCTAGAGGAAGTGTTTGAGGCCAGGGTTAAGAAGATTGGTGAAACGCTTCAAGCTAGGTGCTTGGATTGTAAGAAGAAGATAGATTACAGTTCTTTGAGGCAGGAGCCTCATTCTGTGAAACGTGTTAAAACACGTCTGAACCTACCGGCTTGCAAGCATTGTAAAAGGTATTATTCGGGTGAATGCTGGAAGAAGTCAGAAACATTTCTCAGATGCGAGTCTAAGGAGCATCGGATTCGGGATTACCAAGTCACTTTTAGGTTAGGTATGTTTTATTTGGGTGTAATGATTGGGATATAGAAATTGTATACGGGTGATATCTATTTGCTCCAATGGTTAGATGTTTTGGTTGTGTGTAAGAGGTTTCAAGTTCAAGTTAAAATGTCTAAGTGTTATTGGGATCAGAGTGCAGAGCGAGAACTTAGTGGTGTAGTTTGGGTTGTGCAACTGTTTTGATAATTGGAAATTTCGAGGACTAAATTTCTTTAAGGAGGGGTGAATTGTAACGCCCCGAATTTGGGCCTAGAAGGAGTAAGCCTTGAACATGGGAATAGCTAGGAGACTGCACGTAACTATTTAGTTGTGCAAGAAAATGGCATAAATGCATGCTAACCTTAGTCGTTAAGGGTCCTGAAAAGTGTTGGAGAAGTCTTGGGTTCAAATTTGGACTTTAGCAAAAATTTTAATTTTAAGTGAATAGGGCCATTGGTTCTAGATAGTAGGCTTCTTATATTAAATTACATGATATATGATACAAAGAGAGTTGTGGTGTAGTGGTTGTGGCGTGTTGTGCTTCTAAGGAGTTTGGGGGTTCGAGTCAGTCTTTGCACAAAGGAGTATTTATTTTACTTCTTTATTGCATAAGAAGTGGAGTCTGACGAGAACTCTGCAGGTTGGAATTTGAATGGGCCATGGAGAAAATCAATGAGGATTTCATGGAGAGAATTGTGGAGGGATAAAGGAATAGATATTTAAAGAAAATTAAGGATTTTGGGTGTGAAGGGGAGTGTGTGCCGAAATTAGTCTCTAGCTTTGAGAAAATTCGGCTTTGGGAAAGTTATAGGGGCTGTACACATTTTGCGATTCTAGTTTTTTTCTTTTCATTTTTGGTTTTGTTAACACCCTTGGCTATCTTCTGCTATCATATCGATTACTGCTGGGGACTTTGGTTTTCGGCTTCTGCTTTGCTTTATTTTTCTTCTTTTGGCTGAATATACTCTTTTATTTTCGGTATCATCGATTCCTTCATTTCTCTTTTCTCTTCTTTGTGAAGTAGCCGAACACCCTGATCTTTTTTTTCCTTTCCAGTCACTCCTCTTATAATCTCCTCTCCCACCATATTATTTTTCTTCTAGATTTTTGCCCCTAGCCGATTGTTCTTTCCCCATTCTTCTCTTTCCTCAGTTTTTCCTTTTGAGTTGGAATATCGATGGTACTCAGCTTTATTTTCTCTCCCTATTCTTGATCGATTGCTTCCATACGTTGCTATTAGTTTATTAATTAATTTTCAGCGAGAGTTCCTGACTAGAACGGTCCCTCGAAGAGTGGAGTAGTGCATGTGGCCTTGAAGCAACTTACCTCTTCCTCTTATTAATCGAATAAGCTAATCGAAAAGAAGCGTCCATTTGGTTCTAGCCAGCGATCTTAGGGTAATAGGCTGTATTACTATCAATCAAGGCTTTAGGCTCGTGAATGGTTCACTCAATTTTGCAAACAGGTGTGTATTCATACACTGAATAGACTGAAGAACAGCAAAAGCTGAAAAGTCAAAAGAATGGCCTTTTTGTCACATGGGTGCGCAAATGCACATGTGTAAACCAAGCCCATGGAACATGGGTGTTCGACTATAGAGGCTGCCATGAGCATTCTCAATGGTTTGGGCCGTTCTGGGCTACGATAAGCCGAAATGGGCCGTGTCGGCCCAATAAAATATATGGTAATTACTGGACTGGGCTGTGTA
The DNA here is from genome assembly GCF_007990345.1 of Gossypium hirsutum. NCBI lineage: Eukaryota > Viridiplantae > Streptophyta > Magnoliopsida > Malvales > Malvaceae > Gossypium > Gossypium hirsutum. Next base: position 60,283,069 of record NC_053431.1, read on the forward strand.
GTTTGCATGGCCGTGGTGATTTTTGGACTCGATGGGCCACACGAGACTGTAGGCCTGCTTGGGCCGCATAATGGGCCTTGGGACCATTTACACTGTTGGGACCGTTAAGGTTACACGAGTTGCTCGAGGCGACTGTAGACCTTCTAATGGGTTGAGAAGAGTATCTAGACCCCAAGACTAGAAAAATGACAAAAATACCCTTCAATGGTAAAATGACTATTTTACCCCTCGAGGGTAAATGACTAATTTGTGCTATGATATGACTGTTCTTTTTTAGCATGACATTCTGCATACACGTATGATTTGTGACATGACATTCTACATGGGGTTGGGTTTCTATTAAGGCGGAAGTGTACTGTTTCTGATGGCTCTGCCACATATACTGATACTGGCAGCTTTGCTACGATACTGCTACCGGCAACCTTCTACAATATTGGTGTGTTGGCTGGGTGGGTCAACTTTGTCCCCACATAGTGGGTTGGTGGTACGGAGTGGTGTGTTGGCTGGTTTGGGCTGGGTTGCATTATTGTACTGTATTGATTTTGTATTGGGCTAAGGCCAACTCTGTACTGTTTCTAAATAGGGCTCAGGCCTAGACTGTCAGAGTACGCTGTATGCCGATCAACTAATAGGGGATTACACACTGAGTTTACATAAACTCACCCTTACTTTTGACTGCACAGGTAATCCCCAATGTTAGGCGGATCGTAGCTGCGAGGGACTCGGAAATGGCCACACTACTGCTCCTGTTTTCTTTCTTTTGGCGTTCATTGGCTATTAGATTTCATTTTGGGTTTTGAATTATGTAATAAGGCCTCTCTAATTTTCTAGCTTTTAATTTGGGATTTTTTCTTATCATGATTTATATCTGTTAAAAGTAGAATGCGGTTTTCCAAAACGATAATTGTTTTCAAAACACTACGTCTTCGCAACACTTTTGAAATACTTCCGCAACAAGCAGAGTTTTAAAAGTATTGTCAATCTAAAATTAACTATGAATAGCTAGAATCATTTGAGTTCTAACAAAGAGGCTTTAAATTTCCAAATGGGTTTTCATCAGCAAGAGCTAGTTTTCGAAAAGCACTCCAACGTGACACTGCCAGATTCGGCCATAACGTCTAGGTCGGGTTTGGGGTGTTACATCATAAGTAAAAAAATATCATTAAATTTTAATGTATATAATTTATAAGTGCCGAATTGAGTTAAGCATGGGAGCATTACATACGAGCTTGAATTGATCGAATTACGACGTCTGAAAGCCCTGTACGAACCTTAGGAATAGTTAGGATACATATGACATGACATAGGATTCTGATATGTGATTTCGTGTGGGACCACGTCTGGGATGTTGGCATCGATTTGTGATCTACATGTAAGATCCTGTCTAGGATAGTGGCATCGATAGTTGATTACATGTAAGACCACATCTAGGACGTTGGCATTGTATGAGCTTTTCGAGTTATCTGAGTATCCTTATCGATTTCGAATGGTTCAACGGGAAATATCGAGTTAAGATCGAATGTGAAAACAAGCTAAATGGTTCAGGTACGTGTGAAGTTAAATAAATATGAAAGAAAGGTAAGTTTAGTAATTGAAATGATGAAATAAACTATGTATGATATAAAAAGTGAGTTATATGTACATGTGATTGTTCATATTCGTCCAAGTGATAATATAATGCTAATGTTCATGTGTTGATATATGAATTTTCAAGTATGATAAATGTATATGTGCTTAAGGTTTGCATGATTCGGCCTAGTTTAATTGAATTATGTATGTCATTGAAATGAATTAATTGCTTATGACTTACTAAGCTATTTAAGCTTACTGTGTGTTTGTTCGTTAGTTGTTTTATAGATTTTTGAAGCTAGTTTCGTGTTCGGGAATCGTTAAGGAAATCCGTCACACTATCAGTCATTGTTTTGGTATTTTAAAAGCTTGAATTATGAATTTATGGTATGTATAGGCTAGCATATGTTTTCGTTGGTTTAGGGTTTAGGGCCATGCAAAAATGGCTAGAAATGATGCTTATGATTATATAATTTTGATCATGATATATGTTCATGATGTGGTGTGTTTGATATATGAATCAGTTTGGAATTTGTTTATAATGTGCTTATCTATTCTGTTATGTGATGAAAATATATGTGATGATTGTCCTCAACTTTATGATTCAGCAATGATGGTTTAAATCATTTAGTCAAGTGTTTAGTAAAATGTTAATGTTGAATTTGTTGTATTGGTCATATGTGGAATAGGTTATGCTTTAATAATTTGATTAAAGAATATGGTTATTTTGAGTCGGTTTGAGATAGTATGTTGTTATTGGTGATTTGGTGAATTGATTATATAGTATGTGTATGAGCATATTCAGCTAAGGTATTAGACTCATACTGTTAAGTATGTGATATGGTATTTGGCATGTGAAATGGGTGTACTTTTAGTTGTTATTTGTACTCAAGAGGGTTTAAATTATTGTGGTCTTATGCACATAGTTTCGTGATGAGTGAGGAGGTATATTTGGTCTTATTATAAAGATTTTTTATGTGTAAAATATATGCGTTTACTATGCAGTGAAAATAGTTTAATTTAGGTTATTGTGCTAGCCGAATAGTTCATGAGGTGAATAAATAGATATATGTGGTTTGGCTTCATTATTGATTTTGTAAATTGAGTATACTTTGATTTGTAGTCTATGTTTTAAAATGGTTTATATTAATAAGTTAAAATGAGTACATGACTTTGATGTTTAAAAATTTTATACTTCATTATTTGGTGAGGTTGTTTATGCTGAATGTGTTTTGGTTTAATGCCATGTGATATCACATATTAAGTATAATATGCACATGTATTGGAATAAAACATTTGATAGTCAGTTTTTGAAAATGTTTTTTTTGATATATGCACAATATATGTTATATAATAATATAGACTTAAATAATATTTCTAAAAATGTTCATATGCGTATGTCTTATGACTAAAAAAAAATAGTTTAGTCTTAAATGATATAACAGCTCGATTTAGGGCCTAGTTTGAATAGTGGTCTTGGGCCCACAAATCTAGATTCGAATAAATTACTTTATATGTGACAGCCCAAAGTTGACCCTAGTCGGGAAGTGGTTTCGGGACCGCTAAACCGAGTCACTAAAATGTTTGAATGTGATACTTATTGTGTAGAATATGTAATTATGAATGTGTGAAAATTTCAAGCTTCAATTTGGTTGATTTCATGTGAATTTAGTCAATAGGACTTATGTGAGAAAATTCTAAAATGTGATAGGTCAATGTGTGAGGACCTACTAGTGCATGTGGACAAAGGGGGGGACTTGCATGTCAAATTCCCCCCTAATGAGTAGTGGCCGGCCATGACAAGGAAGGATGGGCAAAACATGTCATGAAACATGTTTTGTTAGTGGAAGAATAAAATAAGGAGTATGGGTAATAAAGAAATGGAAAACAAAAGAAAAAAAAATGTGTGTGTGGTGTTTGTCCCCCCATTGCCGTGAGCTAAACAAGAGAAAGGGGGAATTTTGTTCATCCTTTTCTCATCTTCATGCTTGCCAAAAACTAGAAAGAAAAACAAAGAAAAATTTTCTCATCCTTTGGTTCATCCTTGGCCAAAAATTTTAAGGAGGAAAGAAGAAGAAAGGTGAAGAGATTCGGCCATGCATGTAGCTAGGCTAAGGTATGTTTGATGATGTTCCATGAGAGGCATGCATGTTTTAGTTGTTAGCTTGAGTTCTACCTAACCCATGGTCTAAATCTTGCTATGTGATGGAAATGGCACTTGACCATGGATGAATCATTCTTGGTTGATGTTTGATGTTGTGGTGATGAGGCATGAGGATGAGTTAAGATTCGGCCTAGGTGGAGGTTGTGTTAATGCCATTGCATGCAAAATATGAAGCTTGTTAATGATGCATGTGATGATGGCTTGATGATTCTTGAACCTCCTTTTTAGCATTTTTTGTTGTGTGAGCACATATGTGCATTGGTTGCTAAATGGAGAAGAATCGGCTAGCAAGATGTGTGCTAAGGCCGAATGTAACTTTGCATGTTAATGAGCAATGCATGTGTTAAATTGATGAAAAGGGGGAGGATGCTTTACTAGTGTGTACATGTGTGTATTAAGTGTTGAAATCGACCCCAAAAATGGACATGCATATTCGGTCAAGGGCAAGAAATTAGCTAATATGTGGTGTTGATGCATGATTTTTGCATGTATGAGACTTTAATGTCTAATGTATAAATATGGGCTAAGTGCCTTGTGTTCATCTTTTGATGCCTAAAATGATGAAATCAATTTATTTGTTTGATTAAGCTCAAGAGCAAAGGGGAAATAAAACCGATAAAGGGAAGGAAAAAGTGGTTGAATAGCTAGCGGAATCGTTCGACAACACCCGAGGTAAGTTCTTGAGTAAGAGAGCTTAAATTTCGATGTGATTAAATCATGCTCTATGTGTGGCTATTGAGCCGAATGTGCAAGGACAATATGTGCCTTGTGTTTGAGTTTCGTAAACGAAAATGAAATATGAATGTGCTATGAATTATTGTTAGATGTGCATGATTAATTGAATGCTGTCCGGGCTAAGTCCCGAAGGCTTTGTGCTAAGTGAATATATCCGGATTAAGATCCGAAGGCCTTTGTGCGAGATACTAAATCCGGGTTAAGTCCCGAAGGCATTCGTGCGAGTTATTAAATCCGGGTTAAGTCCCGAAGGCATTCGTGCGAGTTATTAAATCCGGGTTAAGTCCCGAAGGCATTCGTGCGAGTTGTTAAATCCGGGTTATGTCCCGAAGGCATTGTGTGAGTTACTAAAACCGGGCTATGTCCCGAAGGCATTTGAACGAGGAGCTATATCCGGTTAAATCCCGAAGGTACGTGATTTGGTAATGAATGAGCTTGCTGTAAAATTCCAGCGAATACTCGAAAAACATCCCAATATGGGGATATGTTACGTATGTGTTGAATTTAATCGAGCCCTTACAAATAAATGTTCGCTCAGTTGATAAACGAGCTACCGGCCTTCGGCCAAGTTAGTTTATTGTGTATGTACATAAGGGTTGTTAATGTTGTGAAGCAAGTTTGATATCGGTAAATTGCGTATTATGAAATATTCCGTTTAGCTAAATGTGTGCTATTCTTTGTGCATGCTGGAATTCCTTGCTCAAACTTACTAAGCATAAATTGCTTACTCGTTACATTGCTCCTCTGTTTTATAGATTTTTGGTTCTCCAGCTATCGGACTCGGGATCTTGAAGTCGAAGTCGCCCACACTATCAAAGGCTCTTTTGGGTACTATTTTGGTTGAATTTTGTTATGGCATGTATAGGACTACCCATTGTTGTCTTTCGAGTACTTTATGAAATGTATAAGTGTACAGCCATGCGAAGATGGCTTGTAGAAGTGGAGTATGGCATTAGACCATTCGTATTTATGAATGTATAGATGGTTTCATGATGTAACTATGTTGGAATGGAAGTGTTGAGCAAATGATCAGCCACTAGAATGGCTAAGTATGATCATATGTGGGCTTATGTATGACAAGGCCCTAGTTGGTCCATGAAACCCCAAATTAGGTAAGGTTCACTTTGAAAACAGAAGCTGATAGCAGCAGTGGTGTGGATTGGAAAAATCACAAGAATTCGTAGGAGTGGAATTAAATAGTGAATAAATTATGTAATCGAACCTTGATGAATCTACTTTCATATGGACGTAACGAAACAATTATAGGAACAGTACAGAAAGAGATATTCGGGTTCTTGTGGAACAGGGCCAGAACAGTTTCTGGATTCACTGTTCCGCCTTTGGAAATTCACTATAAATTGACCAGAGATAATTAGGGGTCATACCATATATGTATAGATTCCTCTCTGAGTCTAGTTTCCATAGAAACAAACGGCATCAGTATTGAAGCTCTGTGCAGAGAGATATCCCAGTCGTAATGGGAAAAGGTCAGTGTAGTCGACCCCTGTAACATGGGAGACTTTGACTAATAAACTGTACTAGTTGGCCCGACCAAAAATTCTAGAAAAAAATCCATAGGTGGGGACATGAGTCTAGTTTCAGGGAAAAATCACAAAACTGATTTTTGAGTTGTGAAACTCAAGATATGATTTTTGAAGCGACTAGTACTCAGACTGGGTAGTGTCTGGAAAAATTTTTCAAAGTTTGTTAACATCTCGTGTCCGACTCCGGTGTCGGTCTCGGGTTCGGGGTGTTACATTTTATTGGTATCAGAGCTACGGTTTAGTCGATTCTAGGACTACCGTAATGTTTTGGGTCTAGCTATACATGCCATTTTATGTGATTACTTGATAGTGTGGTGATTTCCGACAATTGTAAATGTGTTTATTTATAGTAATGGATCCCGATCGTGACCGAGAGGTAGCTGATGATCTTGAGAGTGTAGCGCCTGCTCCCGCACAAGGGACAGTGCCGGCAAACTCTCAACCTAATGCTAGTAATCAGAATGATGAAGCTAGACAAGCATTCTATAGCGTGATGAATGATTGGTTTAACCAATACATTCGAACTAATATGGCTGTTCCACAACCTCCATTCCCAAACAAATACTACCCCCGCACCTACAATACCGCCGGTAACGGACCAAATAAGGTCACATAAGCCCCAGTTGACAGAATCCGAAAACATGGGGCTACTGAATTTAAGGCTATGGATAGCGATGATGCCGAGCAAGCTGAATTTTGGCTGGACAACACTATCCGGGTACTCGATGAGCTATCTTGTACACCCGATGAATGCCTAAAGTGTGCTATCTCCTTGCTACGTGATTCTGCCTACTATTGGTGGAGTACTCTGACTTCTATTGTGCCCCGAGAGCAAGTAACTTGGGAGTTTTTCCAAACTGAGTTTCGGAAAAAGTATATCAGTCAGAGATTTGTTGATCAAAAACGGAAGGAATTTCTTGAGCTTAAGCAAGGCTCCATGTCGGTTACTGATTACGAGCGAAAATTTGTTAGACTTAGCAAATACGCTCGGGAATGTGTTTCGTCCGAAGCTGTTATGTGTAAACGCTTCGAGGATGGGCTGAATGAAGATATAAAAATGTTCGTTGGCGTTCTTGAAATACAAGAGTTCGTGGTACTTGTTGAACGAGCTTGTAAAGCCGAAGAGCTTAGAAAAGAAAAGCAAAGAGTTGATGAGGGAACTGGAGAGTTTCGTAAAACATCCTCGGGGAGGTCTCTTCAACAGACATCGAAGAGATTTCGAGATGATGCGGGCCAGTTTAGAGGCACTTCGGGCCTTTTTGGACGAGATCGTGATCGACCCCCTGTGGGTACACGAGGCACTTCGGTCGCCAGTGTTGGGAATGAACGTCGAGACAGGACGAAATGTCGATATTGCGGTAAATGGCATTCGGGGAGTTGTAGATTTCCTGACCGCTCCTGTTACAAATGCGGATCAGTGGACCACTTCATTAAAGATTGCCCGAGGTTGTCGGGACAGAATGCAAATCAGAGTGGGAGACCGGGTGCTACCACTGCTCGAGGTAGACCATCTGGAAATATGGGCAATGCTGGTGGTGGTCAGAGAGGATCTAGAGATGATATAACCAGATCCGAAGCCCGTGCGCCTGCTAGAGCTTATGCTATACGTGCCCGCGAGGATGCTTCTTCGCCTGATGTTATTACCGGTACATTCACCCTCTTTGATACTAATGTAATTGCTTTGATTGACCCCGGTTCTACTCATTCTTACATATGTGAAACCTTAGCATCCAGTAAGACTTTACCTATTGAGTCTACTGAGTTCGTAATTCGGGTGTCAAATCCCTTGGGTCGTTACGTGCTTGTCGACAAAGTGTGTAAGAAATGTCCCCTGGAAATTCGAGGTTCCTGTTTTCCAGCGGACTTGATGCTTTTGCCGTTTGATGAATTTGATGTTATCCTTGGGTTGGATTGGTTGACCGCGCATGATGCGATTGTGAATTGCAAGAGCAAGACTATTGATTTGAGGTGCGCAAATAACGAAGTAGTCCGAATTGAGTCTGCGGACTTGGAGGGGATGCCGGCTGTAATATCAGCAATGTTGGCACAGAAATATGTAAGAAAAGGGTGCGAAGCATACCTTGCATATGTGCTTGATGACAAAGAATTAGAAAAGAAACCCGAATCTGTGCCGGTGGTTTGTGAATACCCGGATGTTTTTCCGGAAGAATTACCGGGTTTACCACCTGTTCGGGAGGTAGAGTTTGGTATTGAGCTTGTACCTGGGACTACGCCGATTTCGATAGCTCCGTATCGTATGGCACCAACTGAGTTAAAGGAGTTGAAAGCTTAGTTGCAAGAACTGACGGATAGAGGTTTCGCTCGACCAAGTTTCTCACCTTGGGGTGCACCAGTATTGTTCGTGAAAAAGAAGGACGGAACCATGAGGTTGTGCATTGACTATCGTCAGCTGAATAAAGTGACGATAAAGAACAAATATCCGTTGCCGTGCATCGATGATTTGTTCGTCCAACTGAAAGGAGCCTCAGTGTTCTCAAAAATAGATTTGAGATCGGGCTATTATCAGTTGCGAATTCGAGATCCAGATATTCCCAAAACTGCCTTCAGAACGAGATATGGTCACTACGAATTCTTAGTGATGCCGTTTGGGCTCACTAATGCCCCTGCGGTATTTATGGATTTGATGAATCGGATCTTCAGACCGTATTTGGATCAGTTCGTAGTTGTGTTCATTGATGACATTTTGGTCTATTCAAGAGATGAGACCGAACATGCTGGGCATCTGAGGCTAGTGCTGCAAATTTTGCGGGATAAGCAGTTATATGCTAAGTTCAGTAAGTGTGAGTTCTGGTTAAGAGAGGTTAGCTTCTTGGGTCATGTGGTATCCGCGTCGGGTATTCGAGTTGACCCGAACAAAATTTCAGCCATACTTGACTGGAAACCTCCGAGAAATATTACTGAAGTTCGGAGCTTTTTGGGGCTCGCCGGTTATTACCGACGATTTGTGAAAGGTTTCTCGATGATAGCCACACCAATGACGAAGCTACTTCAAAAGGATGTTAAGTTCGAGTGGACGAAGAAATGTCAGAAAAGTTTCAACCAACTGAAAACTCATTTGACTGAAGCTCCAATTTTGGTGCAACCCGAATCAGGTAAAGAGTTTGTCATTTATAGTGACGCATCCCTACTTGGGTTGGGTTGCGTATTGATGCAAGAAGGTCGAGTCGTGGCCTATGCGTCGAGACAATTGAAGCCACACGAGAGGAATTATCCGACCCATGATCTCGAACTAGCTGCCATCGTGTTTGCTTTAAAAATATGGCGACATTATCTGTTTGGTGAGAAGTGCCATGTATTTTCGGATCACAAAAGTCTCAAATATTTGATGACTCAACGAGACTTGAATCTGCGACAAAGACGTTGGCTTGAGTTGTTGAAAGATTACGAGCTTGTCATTGATTACCACCCGGGAAAGGCTAACGTGGTTGCGGACGCCTTAAGCCGGAAGTCATTGTTTGCTTTACGAGCGATGAACGTGCATTTGTCTGTTCTACCAGACAGTGTGTTAGTAGCTGAATTAAAAGCTAAACCATTATTGACTCACCAAATTCGTGAAGCTCAGAAAGTCGATGATGAATTGGTTGCAAAACGGGCTAAGTGTTTTCCGAACGAGGAATCGGAGTTTCAAATTGATGATGATGATTGTTTGAGGATCAGAAATCGTTTGTGTGTTCCAAGGAATTCGGAACTCATTTCGATGATTCTGAACGAAGCCCATTGTAGCTGAATGTCAATTCACCCGGGGAGTACGAAAATGTACAATGATTTGAAACGTCAATTTTGGTGGCATGGTATGAAACGGGACATCTCCGACTTTGTTTCGAGATGTTTAATATGTCAACAAGTGAAAGCGGAACATCAAGTGCTTTCAGGATTACTCCAGCCGATCATGATACCCGAGTGGAAATGGGATCGAATCACAATGGACTTTGTGTCCGGACTGCCCTTGTCAGCAAGTAAGAGGGTTGCGATATGGGTTATTGTTGATAGACTGACTAAGTCGGCTCATTTCATCCCCGTACGTACGGATTTTTCATTGGATAAACTAGCTGAATTGTACGTTTATCAAATTGTGAGATTACACGGGGTACCTGTTTCTATCGTGTCGGATAGAGATCCGAGATTCACCTCACGATTTTGGAAGAAATTGCAAGAAGCTCTGGGTACTAAGCTGCATTTTAGCACTGCTTTTCACCCCCAAACCGATGGTCAATCCGAGCGGATAATTCAGATACTTGAGGATATGTTGAGATGTTGCATCCTCGAGTTCAGTAGTTCATGGGAATGGTATTTACCTTTGATTGAATTCGCTTACAACAATAGTTTTCAATCAAGTATTAAGATGGCACCTTATGAGGCTTTGTACGGTCGTAAATGCCGTACACCATTGTTTTGGATCGAGCTCGGTGAAAGCAAAATTTTCGGAGTTGATTTGATTAGAGATGCTGAACAGAAAGTAAAGGTAATCCGTGAAAGTCTGAAGGTATCCACGGATCGTCAGAAATCGTACGCAGATTTGAAACGAAAAGACATCGAGTATCAGGTGGAGACAAAGTGTTCCTTAAGGTTTCACCTTGGAAAAAGATACTCAGGTTCGGCCGTAAGGGCAAGTTGAGCCCAAGATTCATTGGGCCGTACGAAATCTCCGAACGAGTTGGTCTGGTTGCGTATAGATTGATTTTGCCCCCGGAGCTTGAAAAGATTCATGACGTCTTTCATGTTTCGATGCTTCGACGCTATCGATCTGATCCATCGCACATAATTAACCCATCGGAGGTTGAAATTCAAGTCGACATGAGCTATGAAGAAGAACCGATGCGTATCCTAGCTCGTGAAGTGAAGGAGTTGCGAAACAAAAGAGTTCCGCTAGTAAAGGTGTTATGGCTCAAACTCGGGATCGAGGAAGCTACTTGGGAGACCGAGAGCTCGATGAAAGAACGATACCCAAACCTATTTACCGGTAAGATTTTCGGGGACGAAAATTTCTTAAGTGGGGGAGAGTTGTGACAGCCCAAAGTTGACCCTAGTCGGGAAGTGGTTTCGGGACCGCTAAACCGAGTCACCGAAATGTTTGAATGTGATACTTATTGTGTAGAATATGTAATTATGAATGTGTGAAAATTTCAAGCTTCAATTTGGTTGATTTCATGTGAATTTAGTCAATAGGACTTATGTGAGAAAATTCTAAAATGTGATAGGTCAATGTGTGAGGACCTACTAGTGCATGTGGACAAAGGGGGGACTTGCATGTCAAATTCCCCCCTAATGAGTAGTGGCCGGCCATGACAAGGAAGGATGGGCAAAACATGTCATGAAACATGTTTTGTTAGTGGAAGAATAAAATAAGGAGTATGGGTAATAAAGAAATGGAAAACAAAAGAAAAAAAAATGTGTGTGTGGTGTTTGTCCCCCCATTGCCGTGAGCTAAACAAGAGAAAGGGGGAATTTTGTTCATCCTTTTCTCATCTTCATGCTTGCCAAAAACTAGAAAGAAAAACAAAGAAAAATTTTCTCATCCTTTGGTTCATCCTTGGCCAAAAATTTTAAGGAGGAAAGAAGAAGAAAGGTGAAGAGATTCGGCCATGCATGTAGCTAGGCTAAGGTATGTTTGATGATGTTCCATGAGAGGCATGCATGTTTTAGTTGTTAGCTTGAGTTCTACCTAACCCATGGTCTAAATCTTGCTATGTGATGGAAATGGCACTTGACCATGGATGAATCATTCTTGGTTGATGTTTGATGTTGTGGTGATGAGGCATGAGGATGAGTTAAGATTTGGCCTAGGTGGAGGTTGTGTTAATGCCATTGCATGCAAAATATGAAGCTTGTTAATGATGCATGTGATGATGGCTTGATGATTCTTGAACCTCCTTTTTAGCATTTTTTGTTGTGTGAGCACATATGTGCATTGGTTGCTAAATGGAGAAGAATCGGCTAGCAAGATGTGTGCTAAGGCCGAATGTAACTTTGCATGTTAATGAGCAATGCATGTGTTAAATTGATGAAAAGGGGGAGGATGCTTTACTAGTGTGTACATGTGTGTATTAAGTGTTGAAATCGACCCCAAAAATGGACATGCATATTCGGTCAAGGGCAAGAAATTAGCTAATATGTGGTGTTGATGCATGATTTTTGCATGTATGAGACTTTAATGTCTAATGTATAAATATGGGCTAAGTGCCTTGTGTTCATCTTTTGATGCCTAAAATGATGAAATCAATTTATTTGTTTGATTAAGCTCAAGAGCAAAGGGGAAATAAAACCGATAAAGGGAAGGAAAAAGTGGTTGAATAGCTAGCGGAATCGTTCGACAACACCCGAGGTAAGTTCTTGAGTAAGAGAGCTTAAATTTCGATGTGATTAAATCATGCTCTATGTGTGGCTATTGAGCCGAATGTGCAAGGACAATATGTGCCTTGTGTTTGAGTTTCGTAAACGAAAATGAAATATGAATGTGCTATGAATTATTGTTAGATGTGCATGATTAATTGAATGCTGTCCGGGCTAAGTCCCGAAGGCTTTGTGCTAAGTGAATATATCCGGATTAAGATCCGAAGGCCTTTGTGCGAGATACTAAATCCGGGTTAAGTCCCGAAGGCATTCGTGCGAGTTATTAAATCCGGGTTAAGTCCCGAAGGCATTCGTGCGAGTTATTAAATCCGGGTTAAGTCCCGAAGGCATTCGTGCGAGTTGTTAAATCCGGGTTATGTCCCGAAGGCATTGTGTGAGTTACTAAAACCGGGCTATGTCCCGAAGGCATTTGAACGAGGAGCTATATCCGGTTAAATCCCGAAGGTACGTGATTTGGTAATGAATGAGCTTGCTGTAAAATTCCAGCGAATACTCGAAAAACATCCCAATATGGGGATATGTTACGTATGTGTTGAATTTAATCGAGCCCTTACAAATAAATGTTCGCTCAGTTGATAAACGAGCTACCGGCCTTCGGCCAAGTTAGTTTATTGTGTATGTACATAAGGGTTGTTAATGTTGTGAAGCAAGTTTGATATCGGTAAATTGCGTATTATGAAATATTCCGTTTAGCTAAATGTGTGCTATTCTTTGTGCATGCTGGAATTCCTTGCTCAAACTTACTAAGCATAAATTGCTTACTCGTTACATTGCTCCTCTGTTTTATAGATTTTTGGTTCTCCAGCTATCGGACTCGGGATCTTGAAGTCGAAGTCGCCCACACTATCAAAGGCTCTTTTGGGTACTATTTTGGTTGAATTTTGTTATGGCATGTATAGGACTACCCATTGTTGTCTTTCGAGTACTTTATGAAATGTATAAGTGTACAGCCATGCGAAGATGGCTTGTAGAAGTGGAGTATGGCATTAGACCATTCGTATTTATGAATGTATAGATGGTTTCATGATGTAACTATGTTGGAATGGAAGTGTTGAGCAAATGATCAGCCACTAGAATGGCTAAGTATGATCATATGTGGGCTTATGTATGACAAGGCCCTAGTTGGTCCATGAAACCCCAAATTAGGTAAGGTTCACTTTGAAAACAGAAGCTGATAGCAGCAGTGGTGTGGATTGGAAAAATCACAAGAATTCGTAGGAGTGGAATTAAATAGTGAATAAATTATGTAATCGAACCTTGATGAATCTACTTTCATATGGAAGTAACGAAACAATTATAGGAACAGTACAGAAAGAGATATTCGGGTTCTTGTGGAACAGGGCCAGAACAGTTTCTGGATTCACTGTTCCGCCTTTGGAAATTCACTATAAATTGACCAGAGATAATTAGGGGTCATACCATATATGTATAGATTCCTCTCTGAGTCTAGTTTCCATAGAAACAAACGGCATCAGTATTGAAGCTCTGTGCAGAGAGATATCCCAGTCGTAATGGGAAAAGGTCAGTGTAGTCGACCCCTGTAACATGGGAGACTTTGACTAATAAACTGTACTAGTTGGCCCGACCAAAAATTCTAGAAAAAAATCCATAGGTGGGGACATGAGTCTAGTTTCAGGGAAAAATCACAAAACTGATTTTTGAGTTGTGAAACTCAAGATATGATTTTTGAAGCGACTAGTACTCAGACTGGGCAGTGTCTGGAAAAATTTTTCAAAGTTTGTTAACATCTCGTGTCCGACTCCGGTGTCGGTCTCGGGTTCGGGGTGTTACATTATAATTTCTTAGATGTTATAGCACGTTTTTAGGAGTGCATGAAAAAATTGGTGAGTTAATTGTGACGTTTGTGAGCCATATTGTGAAAAAGGACTAAATCGCATAAAATGCAAAAGTCTTATTTTGATTTCTAAAAGTGCCAAATAGCTAGAGAACCTAACTTGGGGGTCTTTAAAGGGAAATTAGGCCCTTTAGGGAGGCATGGCCGATTGTAGGAGACAAGGGTGGTCAAATTTTCAAAATTTGGTAGGTTAGGTGTCTTATTTTGACAAAAATAGGAGAAATTAAAAGATAATATCGTCCTTTTTCTTTTCATCTTCTTTCTCCACCAAAAATCATCCATTGAATGGGGTTTGAAAGCTTAAAAATTTCAGCAACTTTAAGCCTTCACAAGTAAGTGATTTTTCAACCCTTTGTTGAACATTTTTGTACTTTTGAGACCCTTGAAGCATGAGCTTTCAAATGAGGGTACTATTTTGCAAAATGGCTAAGAGTGTAGGGTTTTCCATGAAAGGGTTTGTAATGTTTGCTGAGTTTTTATGGAAGAAAATAAGTCTTGGGTGTATTATGAACAATATTAGTGAAAGGTGCTAGCATGAAAACACCTAAAAGGATTATATTGCATAAGTTGTAAAATAGATGTTAAGTATATGAAAGAGTGGGAATTTGGAGTTTCTGTAAGAGTAAAAAAGGGTTCGACTAGGCTTAAGATGCAAAGAAATTTGATAAAAATCAATTTTCGAACCTAGGGGTAAAATGGTCATTTTGTAAAAGTCTAGGGGAAAAATAGTCATTTTGCCCAAGTATAGATTATTGAGTGACTAGATTGATAAAATGATTAAATTTGTGAATTTTTGTTATTATAGATAAACGGCCTCGAGACGTCAGCCAGTGTAAGACATGTATGGACATGCATCAACTATGAGATGATAGTCAGTGTAAGACCATATCTGGGATATGGCATCGGCACCCTACCCCATGTTTGAAGATTGTAGAATATCTGGTAAAGTTCTGAACGGTTCAACGGTAAAAGATGCAGTTTAAGCTAACGAGTAAGGTAAAACCGTGTTGTGAGTGGTACAGGTACTTAATTGACATGCATGAGATATGAGCTTGATATATGCTATGAGATTTATATGGATAGTGATGAGTAAGTTGTGCTTATGCCCATTTTTATGTGATAAGCATATTGAAGAATGGTAAAATTGTTGTCGTATATTTATTTATGTCCAACTTACTAAGCTTTATGCTTACTCCCTCTCTTTTCCCATTTTCTTATAGTGACGCTTAAATAGCTTGAGGATTCAATGGACGTCGGAGGCTACGATCACACTACCATCCGAAGCACTCGGTATAATTAGACTTCTTGTTTTTAAGTATGGCATGTATATGGCTTAGACTTTATTGTTTTATGTCCTTGAGATATTAGCCAAATGTGTGCCTTGGGTTAAATCCTTTCATTTTGTATAAGGTCATGGGTAATGGTCAATATTCATTTTGATATTATATAGTAGATGTTATTTTTTTATGGATGAGTAAATTTGCACTATTGAAATGTTATCTATTTTGGTTGATTTGACCATATGATGTGCCCTTATATTGGTATAGAGTGATCTTATGTAGGTTATGTAAGTAAGGTTGACAAAGAGGATTGGTAAATAGCCTTATTTTGTCCACACGGGTAGACACACCGGCGTGTGTCTAGCCCGTATGTGACATACGGCCAGCCCCATGGGCTTGTTGTCCGACCGTGTGTCCCCTGCATGTAAATTTTGTAAGTCAGTTTCCATGATAGTAAACACATGAGCAGAGACACGGCCCTGTGTCTTAGCCGTGTGAAGGGCACGACCTAGCACACGGGCATGTGCCTTGGCCGTGTGACCCTTAAGAAATGATGACGTCAGAAACCGAATGTCCAGGTTTTTGCACACAGGCTAGGACACGGGTGTGTCATGGTCGTGTGAAAGACACGGGCCAAGGACACGAGCGTGTGCCAGGCCATGTGAAAAACCCCTGTAGGTATGAACTTGGAATTAATTCCACACGAGTGTCGGACACGGGCGTATCCCTGTATTGCCTAGGCCGTGTGAGCCACGCAGGCCAACAGCATGACCATGTCAAATTGGTCAAACGGGCATGTTGCCCCTCCCACACGAACGTGTGCCCTTGTGTCAAGTGTCATTTTTCTAAAGTTGACTAAAGAACCTGAGTTGTTTTCGAATGATTTTCTGATGTATGTTTTGGGCCTCGTAGGCCCATATTAAGGACGTGTTGATAAGCTTGAGAAAGTTTTAAATTTGTCCAAGTGTTGGAGACTCAAAATTGGTCGTAAGCACGAGTTTAAGTTAGGTAATGCCTTGTATTCTGTCCTGGCGTAGGATATGGGTATGGGGTGTTAGAAATGATGAGTGTTTAAATGAAGTATATGAAAAATGTATGACTTTTTCCGTGTGGATGTTTTAACTTGCATTAATGTGCAAAGCATGTTCATTCATATTGACTATTACCAATGTCGCATATGTGAGTGGTATTTAAGTTGTGTAATATGGCTCATTTAGTTTTAAGAATGTGTATGTGTATTGGTTAAGGAAATGTCATTTTTGATAGTTGGTAAAAGAAGTAGACATATTGGCATACATTTGATGAATGACTGTAATGATACATATTGAAATGATATGTGATTTGGTGGCTATATGCATAAATACATAGATGGTATTAGAAGTATGCTTGACCATGTTGAAAATAATTAATGCAGTGTATATTAATGCGTAATATGCCGTGAGTAATGTGTTGAAATTTGTGATATGGTTTGTGTATACAATATGAAAATCAATGTATGTTTTGATATGTAAATTAGCTATATGCTCTATATAAATGAGTTTGACTTGTGTGAATATATGAATGTTTTGAATTGTGCTTTTGTTCGGTAATGCCTCGTAACCCTAATTCAACTACAGATACGGGTTAAGGGTGTTACAATATAGTGAGGAACCGATCAGAATTCTGGCACGATAAGTGAAAGAATTGAGAAACAAGAACATAGGTTTAGTAAAAGTTCTTTGGCAATGATACGGGTTAGAAGAAGCCACCTGGGAACTCGAGGAAGCTGAAGAAGCCACCTGGGAACTCGAGGAAGCTATGTGAAAGCAATATCCAAACCTCTTTTCTGATAAGAGTTTTGGAGACGAAAATCCCTTTAGGGGGAGTGTAACAGTCCGGTTTAGACCCTAGTTGGAATAGTGGTTTCGGGACCACAAATCCACGTCAGAGAAATGTTTAAATATTATTTCCTATGTTTATGATGTGTGAATTAGCATGAGTAAAAGTCTAGTATGAAAATTTGAATGCTTGTGTGCTTAATTTAATAAAAAGGACCTAATCGTGTAAAATGTAAAAGTTGTGTGTTAGAAGTTAAAAGTGCCTATTTGACTTGGCTTTATAATTGGGAGGTCCTTATGTGATTATTATGCCATTTACATGTATAATGGACATTTATAACCTTAAAAAATGTGAATTTATAATGGTTTAATAAAAGGGCAAAATTGTCATTTAGATTATATGTTAATTGAAATAAAACAAAAGCTTAAAATAAGCTCTTTCATGCTTGTGTTGCCGAAATCATCAAAAGAAAAAGAACAGAAATACAAGCTAGGGTTCGGCCTTGATTTTCATTGATTAAGGTATGTGTTTTGATCGGTTTTTTATAATTTCTACGTTTTTTTAATGTTGCTTCGTATACTATCAAACCCATACCTCAATTTCTAATTTTGATGATGATTTTGAAATGTGCCATTAATGAAATTATGAGCTTTGTAATGTTAGTTGTTGATAAATGAAAGTTTGATGTTGGGTTTACATGTTTTGTCTTTGGAATTTTGATGATTTTGAGTAAAATGGAATAAATTGTGAAAATGAGAAATTGAGGGACAAAAATGTGAAATAAATGAAATGTGTGGACTAGTATGAGTACTAGGAGAATTCGGCTAAGCTTGTGTACAAGCAAATTATGTGTATTTTTTATTTTGTGATTTAGGGACTAAAGTGTCGAAATGTGAAAATGTAATGGCTAGTTTGCAAAATGCCCTAATTCTGTGTATATGGATTGGTTTGAATGATTTAGTGAATAAAAGGATTAATTTTAAATACATATAGATCAAGAAAAAAGGAATTCGGACCTAGGCCGAGGGAAGTCGAAGATTATAGAGTAAACAGTCCGAGTCGACAATTTCGAGTACGAGGTAAGTTCTTACGTAAAACATGATGTTATAAATATATTTTTGATGCTTGGATTATACATAGATTGTATATATAATTGATTATGGTTGAATACGATGATAAATCAATTGTATTTGGCACTAAGTGTGTGATTCTAAATAGCTTCGGCTATCTAAGGCACTAAGTGTGCGAAACCGAGATAGCTTCGGTTAATTGAAATGGCACTAAGTGTGTGGAATCATTCTAGCTTCGGCTAACCCTTAAAGCACTAAGTGTGCAGATGTTAAAGCATGAATAATCTTCAGAAAGTCTTAAAATATCAAAACGAAAGATGAAAATGAAAATGAATAAATACGGGAAGGTTCAGGTATGTATGATACCTATCTGATAGATGATGTTATGCATATGATTGGTATAGAATTGATAGATGAATTGAGAATTAATGAGTAACTCGGTGTTGATGTTTTTCATTTTATAAATTGTTGATGATTTTTGGTACGAGCTTACTAAGCTTTTGAAAGCTTGCTTATGTATGTTTGCATTGTTCTTATAGATATCGAAGCTACTGTGAGCTCAAGGATCGTCGAGGATCATCACCACACTACTAAATCTCATTTTGGTACCTTTTGAAAATGTATCTAGTAAAGTATGGCATGTATAGGCTAGAAGTACTTTGGATAGGTTTTGTAGTGTTTATATTTAGCCATGTGGTATGGTTTAATGTGGTTGTGTTTATGTTTTGATTTTGGTATATGTAATGTGATGCAAAAAAGTCTATTTGATGTTTTCATGAATGGCTAAGATAAAGGGTAAGTTTGGTAAGTTTTGGTATGAGATTTGGTCATGAGTTTAGAGAACATGAGACCATATGTTTGATATGATTTGGTCTTATGTTTTGGCACAATTGAGTTGAGTTTATAAGCATGTAAATGGTTGATAATGTTATGTCATGAATGTTGTAAGGTTTGGTATAGAAATTGGTTGAAATTATTGTGTAAATATGCTTGGTTTGGTACTTATAGGTTTGACCCATTTGGGGTGGCAAGTTGGCTATTCAAATGGCTTATTTTTGTCCACATGGGCAGGGACACGGGCGTGTGTCTCAGCCGTGTGCAACACACAGCTATGTTGCACAGCTGTGTGTCCCCTGGGGTACCCTACAATTGTAAGCCAGATTCGACCACGTCCAAGGCACACGGGCGTGTGGCTAGCCGTGTGGCCCTAGTCAGATTCGACCACGGCCAAAGCACACGGGTGTGTCTTGTGGCCATGTGAACAAGTCAGTATGTATGCCCTATTTTGACACGGTCTAGACACACGGGTGTGTCTAAAGCCGTGTGAGGCACACGGCCTGTTCACACGGGCGTGTGACCTGTACTTGTTGAAAAATGTTTAAATTTTGGAGAAATTTGTATGTGTTCGGTTTAGTCCCAACCCCTTCCTAATACATGTTTAAGGTTTTGATGACCAATATAAGGGACTTTATATTGATGATTGATCTTTAATGCTTCGATGCTTATGAAATGAATGTTAATGTTCCAATTTTGTCAAGTAATGCCTTTAACCCTTATTCGGCAACGGATACGGGTTAGGAGTGTTACAGGGAGAGTTGTAATAGCCTATTTTTAGTGAAATCAGAATAGTGGTTTTGGGACCATAAATCTAAAATCAAAAAAATTATTTTATTATTATTTTATTGCCTACAACATAATAGTAATACAATATAAAAATTTTGTTAAGAAATTTTACCGTTTATATGTTAAAAGTATTAATTAGTTGAGTTCTAGTAGCTAAAGGTATTTAATAGCGATAGAACTCTAAAGTTTAAGTCCTTATATGGTAATTAGACCATTTATATGTTAGTGGTTGAGAATGGTTTGGCAATATTGAGATTTTGATTAATTTTAAAGGTTAATTAAGTAATTAAGCAATTAAATGATAATTAAAATAGGTAAAATGCTTTCATCTTCTTCAATAAAATAGTTCAACCAATTTTAGCACGGAAAAACCATAGCTAGGTTAGGCCATGCTTTTCTTGCTTTATTAGGTATGTATTTTGCCTCGTTATTAATGATTTCTATATTTTGGGATCGTTATAGCTTAATCTAGCTAGCCCGGGGACTAATTTGTGAAACTGTTAAACTATTACAGTTTTGCCATTGATAAATATACATGAGTTTTGATGTTTGATGATAGAAAATGGGTAGTTGTTGTTAGATAAACAACTTTTGTAGATAGATGTTTGATGAATTTAGTATGCTAGGGACCTAGTTGATATTTTCCCATAGTTGGTTGTGATGGAATTTCATGAAATTTCCATTTTATGAGCTAGGGACTAAATTGCAAAGAAATTAAAAGTATACCATTTTGCCTAAATATGATTTTGGGTTAAATTGAATGAAATATATTAAATTGAGTTAAATTTATCTATATAGATCAAGTCAGACCTCGTACAGCTTTAGATTCGGGCAGAGAGAAAGTCTCAGATTAACCGCCTCTATATCTACGTATACTCATCGAGGTAAGTTCGTGGAATTAAATCTTGTTTATATGTTTTAATTGAATTATACATGTGTTGTGAAATGCATTACATATATACAGGTTCCATATCAATGACGAACGACGATTATCGAGCCCCATTATAACCTTAGGAATTTGTAGGATACAAATGACATGTCATTAGGGTTTACATGATTCAGGTGTTGGTCCTCAATGTCCTACCGATGGCTGAGGTCCAGCATGTGTGGTGGATACTCTACAACTCGTGTGAGCAGCATCTTGTAGCTACGTTCCGACCAACATCTCGTTAGAGCATACTGATTTATAGCTCGTGTGAGCATATTGATTCTCAACTTGTATGAGCATACATGTACAGGATTTGATGGATTACAATTATATGATTTAGCACACTATGTGTGAGCTATCCCCTGTATCCAATGGTATTCTAAATGGTTCAACGAGCAATTTTCTGATACGAAATGGTAAGAGTTCAATATGGACTATTACAAAGACACGTATGAATTACATGGAAATGTTGTTAAATGGTATATGGAGAATTGAATTGGATGATACATGTATATCAAACTTAATCATTTGTTGTGCTCATCCATGATTATTGGTTTATATATGTATTTATATGCTTAACATGGTTGATGTATATGTGCTTAGGCATTTCGCCAAATTATGTTGGGATATGCTATGTTTACTTACCTATTATGTAACTAAATGGTAAGTTTTATTCTATATTGTACGAACTTACTAAGCTTAAATGCTTACTCTGTGTTAATTTCTATGTTCTATAGTGAATCGAAAGCTTGTTCAAGTTGGAATCTTTTCAGAGCTACATCACACTATCCATCAGCTCTTTCGATACTTTTGAATGTTTAATTTTGGTTATAATGGCATGTATAGGTATTTTGGCTAATGTTAGCCATGTGTTTTGGTTGTTGGAAATGGCCATTTGACTTGGTTTGTGTTTTGGCTTTTTGTTGGTATAATGGCATAGTATGGCAACTATATCAATAGCCTTAATATGGTTAATTGATGCTAGTTATAGAATAGCATTTTGGAATTAAATAGATTGTACTTTGATAAGGAAATTTAATTGATTGTATTGGTACAAATTGCTTGGACGATGTTTGATTTCTTTGGCCAAATTTTTTACATGGTTATATATGTATTAATGTTGTCATTTGATGTGGCTATAGGCATATTGGTTGTATGATATTATACCCTATGTATATGACCTGATTATGCATAATTTTGGTGCCTTGTTATGGCTTGTATATTTGTTCGTTTTTGGTTGTAGGTATATGCCAAGATAGGTGAGAAAAATGGCT
>NC_053431.1:60305800-60329181 GCF_007990345.1 Gossypium hirsutum
TAGTCCATGAGCAGAGCAGGCCCTGTGTCTTAGCGTGTGAAGGCACGACCTAGCAACGGCATGTGCCTTGGCCGTGTGACCCTTAAGAAATGATGACGTCAGAACCGAATGTCCAGGTTTTTGCACACAGGCTAGGACACGGGTGTGTCATGGTCGTGTGAAAGACACGGGCCAAGGACACGAGCGTGTGCCAGGCCATGTGAAAAACCCCTGTAGGTATGAACTTGGAATTAATTCCACACGAGTGTCGGACACGGGCGTATCCCTGTATTGCCTAGGCCGTGTGAGCCACGCAGGCCAACAGCATGACCATGTCAAATTGGTCAAACGGGCATGTTGCCCCTCCCACACGAACGTGTGCCCTTGTGTCAAGTGTCATTTTTCTAAAGTTGACTAAAGAACCTGAGTTGTTTTCGAATGATTTTCTGATGTATGTTTTGGGCCTCGTAGGCCCATATTAAGGACGTGTTGATAAGCTTGAGAAAGTTTTAAATTTGTCCAAGTGTTGGAGACTCAAAATTGGTCGTAAGCACGAGTTTAAGTTAGGTAATGCCTTGTATTCTGTCCTGGCGTAGGATATGGGTATGGGGTGTTAGAAATGATGAGTGTTTAATGAAGTATATGAAAATGTATGACTTTTTCCGTGTGGATGTTTTAACTTGCATTAATGTGCAAAGCATGTTCATTCATATTGACTATTACCAATGTCGCATATGTGAGTGGTATTTAAGTTGTGTAATATGGCTCATTTAGTTTAAGAATGTGTATGTGTATTGGTTAAGGAAATGTCATTTTTGATAGTTGGTAAAGAAGTAGACATATTGGCATACATTTGATGAATGACTGTAATGATACATATTGAAATGATATGTGATTTGGTGGCTATATGCATAAATACATAGATGGTATTAGAAGTATGCTTGACCATGTTGAAAATAATTAATGCAGTGTATATTAATGCGTAATATGCCGTGAGTAATGTGTTGAAATTTGTGATATGGTTTGTGTATACAATATGAAAATCAATGTATGTTTTGATATGTAAATTAGCTATATGCTCTATATAAATGAGTTTGACTTGTGTGAATATATGAATGTTTTGAATTGTGCTTTTGTTCGGTAATGCCTCGTAACCCTAATTCAACTACAGATACGGGTTAAGGGTGTTACAATATAGTGAGGAACCGATCAGAATTCTGGCACGATAAGTGAAAGAATTGAGAAACAAGAACATAGGTTTAGTAAAAGTTCTTTGGCAATGATACGGGTTAGAAGAAGCCACCTGGGAACTCGAGGAAGCTGAAGAAGCCACCTGGGAACTCGAGGAAGCTATGTGAAAGCAATATCCAAACCTCTTTTCTGATAAGAGTTTTGGAGACGAAAATCCCTTTAGGGGAGTGTAACAGTCCGGTTTAGACCCTAGTTGGAATAGTGGTTTCGGGACCACAAATCCACGTCAGAGAAATGTTTAAATATTATTTCCTATGTTTATGATGTGTGAATTAGCATGAGTAAAAGTCTAGTATGAAATTTGAATGCTTGTGTGCTTAATTTAATAAAAAGGACCTAATCGTGTAAAATGTAAAAGTTGTGTGTTAGAAGTTAAAAGTGCCTATTTGACTTGGCTTTATAATTGGGAGGTCCTTATGTGATTATTATGCCATTTACATGTATAATGGACATTTATAACCTTAAAAAATGTGAATTTATAATGGTTTAATAAAAGGGCAAAATTGTCATTTAGATTATATGTTAATTGAAATAAAACAAAAGCTTAAAATAAGCTCTTTCATGCTTGTGTTGCCGAAATCATCAAAAGAAAAGAACAGAAATACAAGCTAGGGTTCGGCCTTGATTTTCATTGATTAAGGTATGTGTTTTGATCGGTTTTTTATAATTTCTACGTTTTTTAATGTTGCTTCGTATACTATCAAACCCATACCTCAATTTCTAATTTGATGATGATTTTGAAATGTGCCATTAATGAAATTATGAGCTTTGTAATGTTAGTTGTTGATAAATGAAAGTTTGATGTTGGGTTTACATGTTTTGTCTTTGGAATTTTGATGATTTTGAGTAAAATGGAATAAATTGTGAAAATGAGAAATTGAGGGACAAAAATGTGAAATAAATGAAATGTGTGGACTAGTATGAGTACTAGGAGAATTCGGCTAAGCTTGTGTACAAGCAAATTATGTGTATTTTTTATTTTGTGATTTAGGGACTAAAGTGTCGAAATGTGAAAATGTAATGGCTAGTTTGCAAAATGCCCTAATTCTGTGTATATGGATTGGTTGAATGATTTAGTGAATAAAAGGATTAATTTTAAATACATATAGATCAAGAAAAAGGAATTCGGACCTAGGCCGAGGAAGTCGAAGATTATAGAGTAAACAGTCCGAGTCGACAATTTCGAGTACGAGGTAAGTTCTTACGTAAAACATGATGTTATAAATATATTTTTGATGCTTGGATTATACATAGATTGTATATATAATTGATTATGGTTGAATACGATGATAAATCAATTGTATTTGGCACTAAGTGTGTGATTCTAAATAGCTTCGGCTATCTAAGGCACTAAGTGTGCGAAACCGAGATAGCTTCGGTTAATTGAAATGGCACTAAGTGTGTGGAATCATTCTAGCTTCGGCTAACCCTTAAAGCACTAAGTGTGCAGATGTTAAAGCATGAATAATCTTCAGAAAGTCTTAAAATATCAAAACGAAAGATGAAAATGAAAATGAATAAATACGGGAAGGTTCAGGTATGTATGATACCTATCTGATAGATGATGTTATGCATATGATTGGTATAGAATTGATAGATGAATTGAGAATTAATGAGTAACTCGGTGTTGATGTTTTTCATTTTATAAATTGTTGATGATTTTTGGTACGAGCTTACTAAGCTTTTGAAAGCTTGCTTATGTATGTTTGCATTGTTCTTATAGATATCGAAGCTACTGTGAGCTCAAGGATCGTCGAGGATCATCACCACACTACTAAATCTCATTTTGGTACCTTTTGAAAATGTATCTAGTAAAGTATGGCATGTATAGGCTAGAAGTACTTTGGATAGGTTTTGTAGTGTTTATATTTAGCCATGTGGTATGGTTTAATGTGGTTGTGTTTATGTTTTGATTTTGGTATATGTAATGTGATGCAAAAAAGTCTATTTGATGTTTTCATGAATGGCTAAGATAAAGGGTAAGTTTGGTAAGTTTTGGTATGAGATTTGGTCATGAGTTTAGAGAACATGAGACCATATGTTTTGATATGATTTGGTCTTATGTTTTGGCACAATTGAGTTGAGTTTATAAGCATGTAAATGGTTGATAATGTTATGTCATGAATGTTGTAAGGTTTGGTATAGAAATTGGTTGAAATTATTGTGTAAATATGCTTGGTTTGGTACTTATAGGTTTGACCCATTTGGGGTGGCAAGTTGGCTATTCAAATGGCTTATTTTTGTCCACATGGGCAGGGACACGGGCGTGTGTCTCAGCCGTGTGCAACACACAGCTATGTTGCACAGCTGTGTGTCCCCTGGGGTACCCTACAATTGTAAGCCAGATTCGACCACGTCCAAGGCACACGGGCGTGTGGCTAGCCGTGTGGCCCTAGTCAGATTCGACCACGGCCAAAGCACACGGGTGTGTCTTGTGGCCATGTGAACAAGTCAGTATGTATGCCCTATTTTGACACGGTCTAGACACACGGGTGTGTCTAAAGCCGTGTGAGGCACACGGCCTGTTCACACGGGCGTGTGACCTGTACTTGTTGAAAAATGTTTAAATTTTGGAGAAATTTTGTATGTGTTCGGTTTAGTCCCAACCCCTTCCTAATACATGTTTAAGGTTTTGATGACCAATATAAGGGACTTTATATTGATGATTGATCTTTAATGCTTCGATGCTTATGAAATGAATGTTAATGTTCCAATTTTGTCAAGTAATGCCTTTAACCCTTATTCGGCAACGGATACGGGTTAGGAGTGTTACAGGGAGAGTTGTAATAGCCTATTTTTAGTGAAATCAGAATAGTGGTTTTGGGACCATAAATCTAAAATCAAAAAATTATTTTATTATTATTTTATTGCCTACAACATAATAGTAATACAATATAAAAATTTTGTTAAGAAATTTTACCGTTTATATGTTAAAAGTATTAATTAGTTGAGTTCTAGTAGCTAAAGGTATTTAATAGCGATAGAACTCTAAAGTTTAAGTCCTTATATGGTAATTAGACCATTTATATGTTAGTGGTTGAGAATGGTTTGGCAATATTGAGATTTTGATTAATTTTAAAGGTTAATTAAGTAATTAAGCAATTAAATGATAATTAAAATAGGTAAAATGCTTTCATCTTCTTCAATAAAATAGTTCAACCAATTTTAGCACGGAAAAACCATAGCTAGGTTAGGCCATGCTTTTCTTGCTTTATTAGGTATGTATTTTGCCTCGTTATTAATGATTTCTATATTTTTGGGATCGTTATAGCTTAATCTAGCTAGCCCGGGGACTAATTTGTGAAACTGTTAAACTATTACAGTTTTGCCATTGATAAATATACATGAGTTTTGATGTTTGATGATAGAAAATGGGTAGTTGTTGTTAGATAAACAACTTTTGTAGATAGATGTTTGATGAATTTAGTATGCTAGGGACCTAGTTGATATTTTCCCATAGTTGGTTGTGATGGAATTTCATGAAATTTCCATTTTTATGAGCTAGGGACTAAATTGCAAAGAAATTAAAAGTATACCATTTTGCCTAAATATGATTTTGGGTTAAATTGAATGAAATATATTAAATTGAGTTAAATTTATCTATATAGATCAAGTCAGACCTCGTACAGCTTTAGATTCGGGCAGAGAGAAAGTCTCAGATTAACCGCCTCTATATCTACGTATACTCATCGAGGTAAGTTCGTGGAATTAAATCTTGTTTATATGTTTTAATTGAATTATACATGTGTTGTGAAATGCATTACATATATACAGGTTCCATATCAATGACGAACGACGATTATCGAGCCCCATTATAACCTTAGGAATTTGTAGGATACAAATGACATGTCATTAGGGTTTACATGATTCAGGTGTTGGTCCTCAATGTCCTACCGATGGCTGAGGTCCAGCATGTGTGGTGGATACTCTACAACTCGTGTGAGCAGCATCTTGTAGCTACGTTCCGACCAACATCTCGTTAGAGCATACTGATTTATAGCTCGTGTGAGCATATTGATTCTCAACTTGTATGAGCATACATGTACAGGATTTGATGGATTACAATTATATGATTTAGCACACTATGTGTGAGCTATCCCCTGTATCCAATGGTATTCTAAATGGTTCAACGAGCAATTTTCTGATACGAAATGGTAAGAGTTCAATATGGACTATTACAAAGACACGTATGAATTACATGGAAATGTTGTTAAATGGTATATGGAGAATTGAATTGGATGATACATGTATATCAAACTTAATCATTTGTTGTGCTCATCCATGATTATTGGTTTATATATGTATTTATATGCTTAACATGGTTGATGTATATGTGCTTAGGCATTTCGCCAAATTATGTTGGGATATGCTATGTTTACTTACCTATTATGTAACTAAATGGTAAGTTTTATTCTATATTGTACGAACTTACTAAGCTTAAATGCTTACTCTGTGTTAATTTCTATGTTCTATAGTGAATCGAAAGCTTGTTCAAGTTGGAATCTTTTCAGAGCTACATCACACTATCCATCAGCTCTTTCGATACTTTTGAATGTTTAATTTTGGTTATAATGGCATGTATAGGTATTTTGGCTAATGTTAGCCATGTGTTTTGGTTGTTGGAAATGGCCATTTGACTTGGTTTGTGTTTTGGCTTTTTGTTGGTATAATGGCATAGTATGGCAACTATATCAATAGCCTTAATATGGTTAATTGATGCTAGTTATAGAATAGCATTTTGGAATTAAATAGATTGTACTTTGATAAGGAAATTTAATTGATTGTATTGGTACAAATTGCTTGGACGATGTTTGATTTCTTTGGCCAAATTTTTTACATGGTTATATATGTATTAATGTTGTCATTTGATGTGGCTATAGGCATATTGGTTGTATGATATTATACCCTATGTATATGACCTGATTATGCATAATTTTGGTGCCTTGTTATGGCTTGTATATTTGTTCGTTTTTGGTTGTAGGTATATGCCAAGATAGGTGAGAAAAATGGCTTGTAAAATAGCCTATTTTATCCACACGGGTAAAGACACAGGCGTGTGTCTCAACTGTGTGTTGCAAATGGCCAAGCGACATTCAAAGGGTTACAAGTCAAGCTATTACATGGCCCGGCACACAAGCGTGTGAGGTTATTTTGAAGGGTACACGGCCTGGCACATGGGCATGTGGCTTGGTCGTGTGACCAAGTCAGTGAGTTACACGGGCACGAACAAGGGCTAGGACACGACCATGTGTCCCTATTTCGAATGCTCACACAGCCTGAGACATGGGTGTGTCTCTTGGCCATGTGAGTCACACGCCTTGGTCATACGGCCGTGTGACCTTTGCAATGTTGAGAATTTTCAATGAATTCTGAAATATTCTCTAAGTTTTCGAGTTCTGACTTATTTCTAACGTGTTTTTAGGGACTCGAAGGCTTGTCTAAGGGACAATATGTATGTTTTGTATTAGTTTTAATATGATTATCAATATAATTTGAAATGTTTGAAATTTTCTATTTGTTTTATTTGAAACTCTGATAATGCTCTGTAACCCTATTTTGACGACGGATACGAGTTAGGGGTGTTACAGTAGATGAGTCAAAACTCTGATTTTTTCTAGTGATTTCTCTCCCAACAAGGTATGTTTCATGTCTCTGTCTTCTAAGAAAGTGGGGATCTATAAGTATACTTGAAGAAATAAGGCTTAGAGATATGTCTAAGTTAAAATAGAGGGGAAAGGTTACTAGAATGAGATTTAACAAAATGTCTCTGTTTGACGAGGGGAAGAGGCCATAGTATCTAGTTGGATGAAAGATCTAGAACTCAAGATACTATTGTCACAAGGAAGGATTAGATCTAAAATTTGATAGCCTTCTAGGTTATAAGGTGAGTTTCTAAGTTGACTCCTGTAAATGTATTATGTATGTTAGAACTTATATGAAAATAAGCTAAAATGCATGATGTGATGATTTTGTGTTAGATATGATCTCTGAAGTTTATAAGTTTTAATGTGTAAAGTGTGTGCATATATGTCTGAAAGCATGGATGCATCTGTCATAAAGAAGTCTAAAAGGAATAAGTCAATCAAGCATGAGTCTACATGAATTTTTAGTGTCTGTTTTCAGAGTAGTCTAAAGGGGTCCGTTGGGACTAAAAGCATGAATCTTTGAAAAGGAAAACTCCATGGTACTCTAAAGACCATATAGTGTAAGACCATGGCTGGGCTATGGCATCATATCGAATATGTAAAGGACGGTTGGGTGAGTCCCAACGATAAGGGGAAAACCTCATGACAGTGAGTTTAGGAAAATCCCTATTGTTAAAAACACCAATTTCCATATAAGTGCACCTTTGTGGCTATATCTAAATGGATGACTTTGTGGCTATTTCTAAAAAAAAAGCCTTTGTGGCAATCTTTGTGATAAGGAAGCCTTTGTGGCTATCTCTATTATAAGTAAGCCTTTGTGGTGATCTCTGTTGTAAGTAAGCTTTTATCGCGATCTTTGTTATAAAGGAAGCCTTTGTGGCGATCTTTGTTATAAAGGAAGCCTTTGTGGTGATCTTTGTTATAAAGGAAGCCTTTGTGGCGATCTTTGTTATAAAAGAAGCCTTTGTGGCGATCTCTGTTAAAAGGAAGCCTTTGTGGCTATCTCAGTTAATGCCTTTCTGGTGATCCCTATTAGAAAGAAGGAAGCCTTTTGCGATTATCTTTATTAAAAGGATTGCGCTATGGGTATCTTTGGAAAGGAACGCCTTCGTGGTAGAATCTGAAGCATGGATCTCATGATGACCATTTGAAGACAACGCCTTTGGGTGGATACCAAATGAATAGTGAATCCTATATAGTTACAAGGGATGAATAGAAAGGCTTGTGTATGCCAAAGTATGTGGCAAGCAAAAATATGAGTAAAAAGTAAGAATAGAAAGTGCATTTAAGTGAGGAAGATTATGAGATAAGTATTGGGCGTAGTCTACCCAAAATGAAGATAATGTTAAAACTAGTGAGTGCGGAATAAGTTATTAAGTATGATAATAAGGTAAGTGACGAGGTTAAAGATTATGTAAAGATAAAGTTAGCCTAATTTGGGATTGACTGAAAGCGCCTAAATGAGACATCAGATAGACAGAAGTCGTATGCGGATCTGAAGCGTAAAGAAATTGAGTATTCTGTAGGGGACTTCGTGTTTCTTAAGATCTCACCATGGAAAAAGGTACTGAGGTTTGGATGTAAGGGCAAGCTGAGCCCTAGGTTTATTGGGCCTTACCGCATATTGAAACGTATGAGACCGGTTGCCTATTAGCTGGAGTTACCTCCAGAGTTGGATCAGATTCACGATGTGTTCCACGTCTCTATGTTGAGGTGCTACGCTCTAATCCCACGCATGTTATTTCGGTTGAGGAGATGTAGGTTAAACCAGATCTGACTTTCAAGGAAAAGCCAGTTTAGATATTAGATCATGATGTTAAGGTCTTAAGAAGGAAGTCTATCCCACTGGTTAAGGTTCTTTGGCGTAACCACAGCTCTAAGGAGGCTACGTGGGAAATTGAGGAGGCGATGCGACAACGATGCCCTCATCTGTTCTGATCAGGTAAATTTCGAGGCTGAAATTTTCTTTTAGAGGGGTAGAGTTGTAACGGCCTAAGAATTCTAACTATTTATTTTTGTATGTTGAATGTTGTGTTACACACAAATACATGTCTGCTTCAGTGGTTAAGTGTCCTGGGAAGAGTCTGAGAAGTCCTGGGTTCAAGCCTTGGCTTGTGCAAAAGTTTTGTTTTAAATGAATAAACCTGTCTCTAGTCAATAGGCTTTTAAATTAATGTGGATATAACATGACAGAAAGGGTTTGCTGGTCTAAGGGATAAGTGGCATGTTACTGTTACTGAGGGTCTTGAGTTCGAGTCTTGGCGATGCAGGGGAGTGTTTTATTTTACGGGATGTCGTGTAAGTGTTTGTATGGCAGTAGAATTCTGAGGTTAGTGGACGGTTGGAGTGTTTGAGGAGTGTGGGGATTGTTGTGGCTGAATTTTAGGAGGATTTTGTGGAGAAGCTTAAGGATAGATTGAGTGTTGTGACAAATTTGAACTCCCTTTCTTACTCAAAATTTCGGTAGGGGTGTTGTGTGCTCCTCATTTTGTTCTTTGTTTCATTTTTTTGTTTTCCTTCCCTTTCTTTTTCTTCTACTGAAGTGTGCTTCCCCAAAACTCCTCCCTCTGCTGCCGATTCACTTTTCTACTTCCTATCACTATCATTTGCTTTCTTTGGCTTGATTTATTCACTTCAGGTTCTTCCTTTTCTCGAAAAACCTTGTTGAATTCGTATTCTTTCTCCACCCTAGAGTTTCGGTTTCTCTCTGAAAAAGGGAGAATTAGCGCTGGTTTTTCTCTGTCCCCTTGGCCAAATACTTGATATCCCCCATTCTCCCTCTACTGTCAATTTGTCTCTTAAGCGATTCTTCCTGTCCAACATGTGCTTCTATCGGGTGTTAAGTCTTTTGGTAATGGGGAAGTTATACCTCAAACATTTTTTGAGAAGTTTTCGTTATTATCTATTAAGTTCCTAACGTTCTGTAACACCCCGAACTCATGGCCGTTACCGGAAATCGAACACGAGGTGTTACCGGCTTACTTCATTTATTTCCCCCTATTTTTTTTTGTTCCAGGCAAGCTGGCTACTGTATCGTGGTCGCTTTAAAAATCATATTTTGAGTTATGAAACTCGAAATCCAATTCCATAAAATTTCCCTGAAACTAGACTCAAATATATTTATGGGGGAATTTTTTTAGAATTTTTGGTTGGGCCAATTAGTACACTTTATTTGTTAAAGTCTCCCCTGTTTCAAGGTTCGACTACACTGACCTCTGTACATTACGATTTAAATATCTCCCTGTACAGAGCTTGAATGCCTATGCCGTTTGTCTCTAATGAAACTAGACTCGATAATGAATTTTTACATATAAGGCACGACCTCTAATTATCTCGATAAAATTTACGGTGAATTTTATAAGTAAAAACAGGGGATCCAGAAATTGCTCTGGCCCTGTTTCACAAGAATTTAATTAACTCCTAACATACAGATCATATGGTCGTTTCGTTTCTTCCATATGAAAATAGACTCATCAAGCTTCGATTTTATATTTTTTTCATTATTTAATTCCATTTGTACTATTTTTAGTGATTTTTCAATCTCACATCACTGCTGCTGTCAGCATCTGTTACTAAAACAAACTATGCCTATTTCATGATTTTTCCTTGATCTAACTAATAATTCATCAAACATGTCACAATTTATGACCATGACTAGCCATGCCAAAGGTTAATCATCACCGAGCATCTCCCTACTACACTATTACCAAATCATGAATTTAACACCGAAAATAATCAGCCATGACCTATGGCATAATAACCGAGTAGGCCTCAACCAATACTCAACCAAAACCGAATTACCAAGACTTGTGTCCAAACATCATAGAACCAAATCCAATCGAACATTTATGCCATTTTCGCATGGCTAAAAGTTTACATACCAAATTTCAACAAAACATAATAGCCTATACATGCCGAAATGTTCTCCTAGACCAACTAAGAAGAAAATACCAAAAGTTGCTAGCCGGTGTGATGACTTCGATGACGGTCCCGAGTACGCAAAAAGTCGAGTCCAAGAAACCTAAAATAGGTGACAAGCAAACACCGAATGAGTATATAACTCAGTAAGTCATAAGCATTACACTACCATCCATTAATAAAATTTTCACAAGAGGAAACAACGAAATGAGGCTAAGTACTCCATCCATACCGAACTATGCCATAGTTTCTTAGACCTTACGATTCAATCTCATTCCAAGTCCTACATTGACATTTCATACACTATTCAATAGAATAATTGAGGCATTTCCATACATCATTTTATTTTCTTTACAATCATATAACTAAACGAACTTTCACCTATTCCACGATGAACCTTATGTACGTGACTTCAATTATAATCATCACATAGGTTCAAAACTTACCACGCTCAACTCCAAATATAAACATAGCACCTATTAGCCATGAACTCAAGGTACTTACCCTTTCCGCTGTCCGAAATCGACTCGGTAAGGTCGCACCCTTAATATAAATAATTGATAGAAAATATATATATACAGTGGGTTCGCACACATAGTGCTTAATAATCAACCACGCACACTTAGTGCCATGTACTTTAAACTCGCACACTTAGTGCCGTGCATTTCAAGCCCGCACACCTAGTGCCAATCTCACAACCGTGAGCACTTATTGCCCGCACACTTAGTGCCGAAAACCAGCCACTCTATACGCTTCACTTCCTTTTTACATTCGACAATTTCATCTCTACATACATATACATTTGTATACATTTCATAGGTATTACGATCATTTAAATCAATACCAACTATATGCTTAATGACTTACCTTGTGTTGGGTAAAATAATTCCAAGTCGGCTACTCGATGACCTTCGATTTCCCCTTGTTGGACGCCTCTCCTTTAGGATCTTGAGCTTAAACAAATAAATTAACTCATTCAACCGCTTTGCTACATATATTGGTATTCACATTTTAATGATTTTATGACATACGGAACGGCATGGTAAAATTTTTATCTTGCTACCTTATGTTCTTAGCTATTCGGCTAATAACCTTATGCAATTACCATACTTTCAATAATCCAATCACACATGCATATGCATACTTGGACATTCGGCAATCACCTTTGCTAGTTTTTCCCATTTTAACCTCAACTTTCAAGTTAAAAGCAATTAACCACTCACCATATCCTACATTACTATCCATTTTAATGACATTAACACATCTACTAAGAGTTTCAAGCTTCTTGGCCGAATTTCAACCTCAAAATCCTAAGTCTAATCTATAGGATGAGTAGAATTTGAACTAACCATCTCAAACATGCATAGATTTTCAAGAATCATTCAATACATACCTCATTCTAGCCATCTTCCAAGCCAAAATCAAATAACCAAATCTCCCTTCCTTCTCCTCACTCACGGCAATAGCCAAAGAAAAAAAGATGAACACTCCCTCTTCCCTCCTTATTTTATTCATCTTTTCCTTTTTAATTCCTTTCTTTAATTTATTTTAATTTACTTACCAATATTAAATAATAAACAACATAAACTTGGAGGAATGGAACCATGCTTGGCCGGCCACTTAACATGAATTGGGCACTTTGACATGCAAATCCAAACTTTCCTATTTTAATACTATTTGGTCCTTACTTATTTACCTATCATAATTTTCTAAGTCTCTCAACTAGATCCTTTCAAGAAAAATTCACATTCCTAAGACAAAATAAAACATCAAATTTTTATACAAGTACTATCACACATATAAGATATGCAAATAAAATTTTAACTAAATTTTATGACTCGGTTTTGTGGTCCCGAAACCACATTCCGACTAGGGTCAAATTAGGGCTGTCACACGTTCGGTTATGTTGAATCGTGTTTGGCAGCAAGAAATCGTAACGAATGGGGTTTTCTTTTGGGGTCATAGGCTTCATCCTTTGGAGCAGTAGGGGTAAGCAGCATTATTGGTGTTTGATTATTGTGTTGTAATGGTACTCGTTTTAAGTGCGACTGATCTTGAGTTATGGAATTGTTGTTGTTTAGGTGCTTTTGTCTCGGGAGTGGTTGCGTGCCAAGAATCATATCAGGTGTGTGAAAACACTACCCTTTATCATAAACCGGAAAAAACCCGAAAAGTACAATTAGTCTACACTACACGGGCATATGGCTACCCGTGTGGTAGCTCGTGTGACTAAACGTGGGCGGATGATCACGAGGCCGTTATGAGAAATTTCACGAGTTGAGGACGTTTTGAGCCATATTGGGCCGAAATGAGCTGTGTGGGCCCATGAGCATATGGGCCCCACACGAGTAAACCACACAGACATGTGGAAATTATTGGGCCAGGCTATGTAATACACCGGGCCAAAGCCATTATAGGCTGTGTGGTCCACACGGGCATGTGGGCCCACATGCTCATGGGTCGCTTTTCACTGTTGGACTGTTAATGTTCCACGGGTCACCCGAGATGACCGTAGACCTACTGTTGGGTCGGTAAGTTTACCTAGACCCCCTAATTGATAAAATAACTGTTATGCCCTTGTGTGATAAAATGACTGTTATGCCCCTATGTGATGTATGATTGTGTTAAGCATGCCATTTTGGACGTATTGAGTACATGTATGATATTATGACATGACATGACATGATGCATGATGTGTTGCATGGGGTTGGGGTTTAATATGATTGAAGGAAGTGTACTGTACTGGCAGCTCTGCTGCAAATACTGTTTAGTGCCACAACCGGTACTATTTGGAGTGTAGAGATGGGTGGGTTGATTATATCCCCACATGGAGTGTAGGGTTGTACGGAGATGGAGTGTAAAGGCTGGCTAGGTAGGATCTCTTGATTGCATATCTGTACAGTTACTGTCACTGAGATGGGCTCAGGCCCAAACTGATATTGATACTGTAATGGGCTAAGGCCCTAACTGAGACTGAACCACTACTGAATGGGGCTTAGGCCCTGATTGTATATGCTCACTGTTTGGTTATTTGATATGGGATTACACAATGAGTTTCATAACTCACTCATCTGTTTATCTGTATAGGTAATCCCCAGTCTTAAGCGGATCGATGTTACGAGGGACACGAAGTTGGCCACACAACCGCACAAACTTTCATATTTGATTTTTAAATTATAAGAATTTTTTTGGTATTTTTATTGTAATAAGGCCTCTTTGGATTTCATTTTTAATTTGGGATTTTTATTTGCTTCGATTCATAACTACTCCATTCACAGAGTAGTGCCGTCTGAATCAAGACCTGTATCTAAGGGTCGAGAAGGAGAGGCCAAAGAAGCTTTCTTCCAAATGATGAATGAATGGTTTTCTGAGTTTGTTCGAATGAATCCAACTGCTCAATAACCTCCACCCCCACCTATTCCCCAACCGGTTCCCATAGCTTCTCAACGTTTGGAAACTTTGCGTATGAGTAAGCCACCTATTGATAAAATTCAGAAGTATGGGGATAAAGAGTTTAGAGCTACATTTGATGATGATCCTGAGAGAGCCGAGTTTTATCTTGAGAATACAATTCGAGTTTTTGATGAACTATCTTCTACGCCAGCAGAAAGTGTTAAATGTGTTGTATCACTTCTGAGAGATACTGCATACCAGTGGTGGAGCTATTTAATATTTGTGGTACCGAGAGAATGGATCACGTGGGAATTCTTTCAGACTGAATTCAAAAAGAAATATATAAGTCAACGGTTTCTTGATCAAAAGCGTAAAGAATTTCTAGAATTGAAACAGGGTCATATGACCGTAACCGAGTATGAAAAAGAATTCGTGAGTCTGAGTAAATATGCTTGAGAATGCGTCTCCACTGAAGAAATTATGTGTAAGCAATTTAGAGATGGGTTGACTAAAGATATTAAGCTTCTAGTCGGGATTCTTGAATTGAAAGAATTTGTTGTGTTAGTCGATACAACTTGCAAAGCTAAGGCGCTTAGCAAAGAAAAGAGAAGAGCCGATTCTGAGGTTAGAGATTTGAGAAAAAGGTCAATGAGTAAACCCTATCATTCATTTTCAAAGAAATCAAGGGATTTTTATAATCGTTTGAATTCTTCAGTGGGGTATTCCAATAGAGATCGTGGAAAGCAACGCACGAGTCTAAAAGCTTAAGCCACTTCAGTATCGAGTGTTGGTAGTGTCAAAACCACCAAACCTGAGTGTCAATAGTGTGGACGATGGAATTTTGAAGATTGCTGGATGAATAGTAAAGCCTGTTTCAGATGTGGCTCGCAAGATCATTTTATTCATGATTGTCTTGAGTTACCAGAGTAAGACAAATTTCTGAATGCAAGGCTGAGTAATACAGCTGTCAGAGGGAGAAAATACTAGAAATGTGACTAGTAGTAAAGGTGCAACAAAGGATTCTACTATGAGATTAGAGGCTCGAGTGCCAGCCATAGCCTACGTTATTTTCACTCACAAAGATGCATCAGCACTAGATCTTATCACCAGTACTTCTTCTCTTTATAACACTGATGTAATTGCTTTGATTGATCCTAGATTGACTCATTCATATGTTTGTATGAATTTAGTGTCTAGTAAGAGTTTACCTGTTGAGTCTACTGAATTCGTGATTAAAGTATCAAACCCCTTAGGCCAGTATGTCCTAGTTGATAAAGTTTGCAAGAATTGTCCTTTGACGACACAGGGGTTATTGTTTTCTGGCTGATTTGATGCTTTTACCATTTGATGAATTCTATGTGATTTTGGGTATGGATTGGTTGACTCTGCATGATGCTGTTGTAAACTATAGACAAAAGACTATTGAGTTGAAATGTCAGAATAGTGAAATTCTTCGTATTGTATCCAATTATTAGAATGGGTTGCCTGCTGTGATATCGACGATGCTAGCACAAAAATATGTGAGAAAGGGTTGCAATGATTAGAATGGGTTGCCAGTAGTTTGTGAATATCTAAATGTGTTTCCAGAAGAGTTACCTGGATTGCCGCCGATTAGAGAGGTTGAATTTTCTATTAAGTTGGTACCGGGAACATCACCGATATTGATAGCTCCGTACAAAATAGCTTCAACAGAATTGAATGAATTGAAAGCTCATTTGCAAGAGTTAACAAATAGAGGTTTTGCACGACCGAGTTTTTCACCTTGGGGTGCATCAGTTCTATTCGTCAAGAAGAAAGATGGATCGATAAGATTGTGTATCGACTATCGTCAATTTAACGAGGTCACGATTAAGAATAAGTATCATTCACCGAGAATTGATGATATGTTCGACCAGTTGAAAGGAGCAACAGTATTTTCAAAGATTGATTTGAGATCTGATTACTATCAACTACGGGTTAAAGATCCAGATGTGTCAAGGCTGCATTCAAGACCAGGTACGGACATTATGAATTTCTTGTTATGCCATTCGGATAAACTAACGCTCCTGCAATATTCATGGATTTGATGAATCAAATCTTTGGACCATATTTAGATAGATTCGTAGTTGTATTCATTGATGACATTTTGATCTATTCTTAGGATGAATCTGAGCATGCCGAGCATTTGAGAATTGTATTGTAAACTTTGCAAGATAAGAAATTGTTTGTTAAATTCAGTAAATGCGATTTTTGGCTCCGAGAAGTTGGATTTTTGGGACATATTGTTTCGGCGAAAGGTATCAGAGTTGATCTGAGTAAGATTTTAGCAGTCGTTAACTAGAAACCACCAAGAGACGTATCCGAGGTCAGAAGTTTTCTGGGATTAGCTAGCTATTATCGACATTTTGTAAAAGGGTTCTCGATGATTGCTACACCAATGACACAATTATTATATAAAGATATGAAATTTGAGTGGTCTGACAAATGTCAACAGAGTTTTTATCAGTTGAAAGCACTGTTAGCCGAAGCACCAGTTTTGGTTCAACCTGAGCTAGGTAAAGAGTTTGTCATTTTCAGTGATGCGTCATTGAACAGTTTAAGATGTGTTTTAATGCAAGAAGGTAAAGTGATAACGTATGCTTCCTGAAAGTTAAAATCGCATGTAAAGAATTATCCGACGCAGGACTTCGAGTTAGCTGCTATTTTATTCCCATTGAAAATTTTGCAACATCATTTGTTCGGTGAAAAATGCCATATTTTTTGCAAAATTTAAAAAAATTTCTCATATACAAGGGTCACACGCCCGTGTGAATAAACCATGTGGCTCATACGGCTAGATGACATGCCCATGTCTCAGGTTGTGTGGGCATTTGATGTGAGGTACACGACCGTGTTCCAACCCGAGTCCTTACCTATGTAACTCTCTGACTTGTGCCACACAGTCTGCCACACGCTCGTGTGCTAGGCCATGTGGTCAATTTAATTTTCACAAATTAGGTGCAAGTTTCACACAGTCAAGACACACACCTGTGTTCTAGGCCGTGTATTGCACACGGCTGAGAGACATGTGACAGCCCAAAATTGACCCTAGTCGGGAAGTGGTTTCGGGACCGCTAAACCGAGTCACAATAATAATTAGATGTTATATCCTATGTTTATTTCATGTGAAAGTGCATGTGTGAAAATTTCATGCTTTGATTTTGCCAATTGTGAGTGAAATTTTGAAATGTGACTCATGTGAAAATTTTTGCAAATGCTATAGGCTAATTTGTAGTGGCCAAATAACTTATAGTATGAAATAGGTGGATTTGCATGTCAAATTTCCCACCTTAAAACAAGGTGGCCGGCCATGATGGGCATGATGAGCAATTGTGCAATTTTTTTTATGGAAATTATGGCATAAGTATGGCACAAATAAAATATGTTAATTTGTGTCATAAAATGTTGGGATAAAACAAATAAAATAAGGGGCATGGGCATAAAATAATGAAAACGAGTATGGTGAATACAAAAAAAAATGTGTGTGTAGTTGTTTGTCCCCCCCATTGCCGTGAGCTAAAGAAAAGAAAGGAGAGAATTTTTGTTCATCCTTTTCTCATCTTCATACTTGCCGAAACTAGAAAGAAAAACAAAGAAAAAAAAATTCTCATCCTTTGGTTCATCCTTGGCCAATAATTTTAAGGAGGAAGGAAGAAGAAAGGTGAAGAGGTTCGGCCATGCATGTAGCTAGGCTAAGGTATGTTTGATGATGTTCCATGAGATGCATGCATGTTTTAGTTGTTAGCTTGAGTTCTACCTAGCCCATGGTCTAAATCTTGCTATGTGATGGAAATGACACTTGACCATGGATGCATCATTCTTGGTTGATGTTTGATGTGGTGGTGATGAGACATGAGGATGAGTTAAGATTCGACCTAGGTAGAGGTTGTGTTAATGCCATTGCATGCTAAATATGAAGCTTGTTAATGATGCATGTGATGATGACTTGATGATTCTTGAACCTCCTTTTTAGCATTTTTGTGTGAGCACATATGTGCATTGGTTGCTAAATGGAGAAGAATCGGCTAGCAAGTTGTGTGCTAAGGCCGAATGTAACTTTGCATGTTAATGAGCAATGCAAGTGTTAAATTGATGGAAAGGGGGAGGATGCTTTACTAGTGTGTATATGTGTGTATTAAGTGTTGAAATCGACCCCAAAAATAGACATGCATATTCGGCCAAGGGGGAAAAATTAGCTAATATGTTGTGTTGATGCATGATTTCACATGTATGTGACTTTAATGTCTAATGTATAAATATGGGCTAAGTGCCTTGTGTACATCTTTTCGATGCCTATATGATGAAATCAATTTATTTGTTTAATTAAGCTCAAGAGCAAAGGGGAAATAGATCCGATAAAGGGAAGGAAAAAGTGGTCGAATAGTTAGCGGAATCGTTCGACAACACCCGAGGTAAGTTCTTGAGTAAGAGAGCTTAAATTACGATGTGATTAAATCATGTTTTAAGCAAATGAAAATCATGCTCTATGTGTGGCTATTGAGCCGAATGTGCAAGGATGATATGTGCCTTGTGTTTGAGTTTTGCAAATGAAAATGAAATACGAATGTGCCATGAATTATTGTTAGATGTGCATGATTAATTGAATGCTGTCCGGGCTAAGTCCCGAAGGCTTTGTGCTAAGTGACTATATCCGGACTAAGATCCGAAGGCCTTTGTGCGAGATACTAATTCCGGGTTAAGTCCCGAAGGCATTCGTGCGAGTTTTAAAATCCGGGTTAAGTCCCGAAGGCATTGTATGAGTTACTATAACCGGGCTATGTCCCGAAGGCACTTGAACGAGTAGCTATATCCGGTTAAATTCCGAAGGTACGTGATTTTGGTAATGAATGAGCTTGCTGTAAAATTTCAGCTAATACTCGAAAAACATCCCAATATTGGGATATGTTACGTATGTGTTGAATTTAATCGAGCCCTTACAAATAAATATTCGCTCAGTTGATGAACGAGCTACCGGCCTTCGGCTAAGTTGGTCTTTTGTGTATGTACATAAGGGTTAACGTTGTGAAGTAAGTTTGATATCGGAAAATTGTGTATTATGAAATATTCCGTTTAGCTAAATGTGTGCTATTCTTTCGTTATGCTGGAATTCCTTGCTCAAAACTTACTAAGCATAAATTGCTTACTTCGTTCCATTGCTCCTCTGTTTTATAGATTTTTGGTTCTCCAGCTATCGGACTCGGGATCTTGAAGTCGAAGTCGCCCACACTATCAAAGGCTCTTTTGGGTACTCTTTTGGTTGAATTTTGATATGGCATGTTTAGGACGACCCATTGTTGTTTTTCGAGTACTTTATGTGATGTATAAGTTTTGGATAGCCATGTGAAAATGGCTTATATGTGTTTAAGTATAATGTTATAATCATTTAGTGTGGATATGCTTGACAAGGATTGGCCACGGGGATGGTTAATCACTTTCATAAATTGTGCTATGTATGCAAAAAGGGCTAGTTGAACCACGAAATAGGTAAAGCCTACCTTAAGGGTAGATGCTGACAGCATCAGCGACGTAGATTTGGAAAAGCACTAAAAATAGTAGGAATGGAATTAAATAGTGAATAAATTATGTAAACAAACCTTGAAGAATCTACTTTCATAGGAAAGTAACAAAACAATCATACGGACAGTATGTTAAGAGATATTAAGGTTCCCGTGAGACAGGGTCAGAACGGGTTCTGGGTTCCTTGTTCCGAATTTGGAAATTGATTTTAAATTAACCAGAGATAATTAGGAGTCATACCATATATGTATAGATTCCTCTCTGAGTCTAGTTTCTATAGAAACAAATAGCATCAGTATTGGAGCCCTGTACAAGGAGATATCCAAGTCGTAATGCGCAAAGGTCAGGGTAGTCGATTCCTGTAACATGGGAGACTTTAACTAATAAACTGTACTAATTGGCCCGATCAAAAATTCTAGAAAAAAATATGTAGATGGGCATATGAGTCTAGTTTCAGGGAAAAATCACGAAACTGATTTTCGAGTTGTGAAGCTCAAGATATGATTTTTAAAGCGACTAGTACACAGATTGGGCAGTGTCTGGAAATTTTTCAAAGTTTGTTAACACCTCGTGTTCGACTCCGGTGTCGGACTCGGGTTCGGGGTGTTACATTTTATTGGTATCAGAGCTACGGTTTAGTCGATTCTAGGACTACCGTAATGTTTTGGGTCTAGCTATACATGCCATTTTATGTGATTACTTGATAGTGTGGTGATTTCTGACAATTGTAAATGTGTTTATTTATAGTAATGGATCCCGATCGTGACTGAGAGGTAGCTGATGATCTTGAGAGTGTAGCGCCTGCTCCCGCACAAGGGACAGTGCCGGCAGACTCTCAACCTAATACTAGTAATCCGAATGATGAAGCTAGACAAGCATTCTATAGCGTGATGAATGATTGGTTCAACCAATACATTCGAACTAATAAGGCTGTTCCACAACCTCCATTCCCGACAAATACTACCCCCGCACCTACAATACCACCGGTAACTGACCAAATAAGGTCAAATAAGCCCCCAGTTGACAGAATCCGAAAACATGGGGCTACTGAATTTAAGGCTATGGATAGCGATGATGCCGAGCAAGCTGAATTTTGGCTGGACAACACTATCCGGGTACTCGATGAGCTATCTTGTACACCCGATGAATGCCTAAAGTGTGCTATCTCCTTGCTACGTGATTCTGCCTACTATTGGTGGAGTACTCTGACTTCTGTTGTGCCCCGAGAGCAAGTAACTTGGCAGTTTTTCCAAACTGAGTTTCGGAAAAAGTATATCAGTCAGAGATTTGTTGATCAAAAACGGAAGGAATTTCTTGAGCTTAAGCAAGGCTCCATGTCAGTTACTGATTACGAGCGAAAATTTGTTAGACTTAGCAAATACGCTCGGGAATGTGTTTCGTCCGAAGCTATTATGTGTAAACGCTTCGAGGATGGGCTGAATGAAGATATAAAAATGTTTGTTGGCGTTCTTGAAATACGAGAGTTCGTGGTACTTGTTGAACGAGCTTGTAAAGCCGAAGAGCTTAGAAAAGAAAAGCAAAGAGTTGATGAGGGAACTGGACAGTTTCGTAAAAGATCCTCGGGAAGGTCTCTTCAACAGGCATCGA
The DNA here is from genome assembly GCF_007990345.1 of Gossypium hirsutum. NCBI lineage: Eukaryota > Viridiplantae > Streptophyta > Magnoliopsida > Malvales > Malvaceae > Gossypium > Gossypium hirsutum. Next base: position 60,327,130 of record NC_053431.1, read on the forward strand.
AGAGATTTCGGGATGATGCGGGCCAGTTTAGAGGCACTTCGGGTTTTTTTAGACGAGATCGTGATCGACCCCTTGTAGGTACACAAGGCACTTCAGTCGCCAGTGTTGGGAATGAACGTCGAGACAGAACGAAATGCCGATATTGCGGTAAATGGCATTCGGGGAGTTGTAGATTCCCTGACCGCTCCTGTTACAAATGCGGATCAGTTGACCACTTCATTAAAGATTGCCCGAGGTTGTCGGAACAGAATGTAAATCAGAGTGGGAGACCGGGTGCTACCACTGCTCGGGGTAGACCATCTGGAAATGCGAGCAATACTGGTGGTGGTCAGAGAGGATCTAGAGATGATATAACCAGATCCGAAGCTCGTGCGCCTGCTAGAGCTTATGCTATACGTGCCCGCGAGGATGCTTCTTCGCCTGATGTTATTACCGGTACATTCACTCTCTTTGATACAAATGTAATTGCTTTGATTGACCCCGGTTCTACTCATTCTTACATATGTGAAACCTTAGCATCCAGTAAGACTTTACCTATTGAGTCTACTGAGTTCGTAATTCGGGTGTCAAATCCCTTGGGTCGTTACGTGCTTGTCGACAAAGTGTGTAAGAAATGTCCCCTGGAAATTCGAGGTTCCTGTTTTCCAGCGGACTTGATGCTTTTGCCGTTTGATGAATTTGATGTTATCCTTGGTTTGGATTGGTTGACCGCGCATGATGCGATTGTGAATTTCAAGAGCAAGACTATTGATTTGAGGTGTGCAAATAACGAAGTACTCCGAATTGAGTCTGCGGACTTGGAGGGGATGCCAGCTGTAATATCAGCAATGTTGGCACAGAAATATGTAAGAAAAGGGTGCGAAGCATACCTTGCGTATGTACTTGATGACAAAGAATTAGAAAAGAAACCCGAATCTGTGCCGGTGGTTTGTGAATACTCGAATGTTTTTCCGGAAGAATTACCGGGTTTACCACCTGTTCGGGAGGTAGAGTTTGGTATTGAGCTTGTACCTGGGACTACGCCGATTTCGATAGCTCCGTATCGTATGGCACCAACCGAGTTAAAGGAGTTGAAAGCTCAGTTGCAAGAACTGACGGATAGAGGTTTCGCTCGACCAAGTTTCTCACCTTGGGGTGCACCAGTATTGTTCGTGAAAAAGAAGGACGGAACCATGAGGTTGTGCATTGACTATCGTCAGCTGAATAAAGTGACGATAAAGAACAAATATCCGTTGCCGCGCATCGATGATTTGTTCGACCAACTGAAGGGAGCCTCAGTGTTCTCAAAAATAGATTTGAGATCGGGCTATTATCAGTTGCGAATTCGAGATTCAGATATTCCCAAAACTGCCTTCAGAACGAGATATGGTCACTACGAATTCTTAGTGATGCCGTTTGGGCTCACTAATGCCCCTGCAGTATTTATGGATTTGATGAATCGGATCTTCAGACCGTATTTGGATCGGTTCGTAGTTGTGTTCATTGATGACATTTTGGTCTATTCAAGAGATGAGACCGAACATGCTGAGCATCTGAGGCTAGTGCTGCAAATTTTGCGGGATAAGCAGTTATATGCTAAGTTCAGTAAGTGTGAGTTCTGGTTAAGAGAGGTTAGCTTCTTGGGTCATGTGGTATCCGCGTCGGGTATTCGAGTTGACCCGAACAAAATTTCAGCCATACTTGACTGGAAACCTCCGAGAAATATTACTGAAGTTCGGAGCTTTTTGGGGCTCGCCGGTTATTACCGACGATTTGTCAAAGGTTTCTCGATGATAGCCACACCAATGACGAAGCTACTTCAAAAGGATGTTAAGTTCGAGTGGACGGAGAAATGTCAGAAAAGTTTCGACCAACTGAAAACTCATTTGACTGAAGCTCCAATTTTGGTGCAACCCGAATCAGGTAAAGAGTTTGTCATTTATAGTGACGCATCTCTACTTGGGTTGGGTTGCGTATTGATGCAAGAAGGTCGAGTCGTGGCCTATGCGTCGAGACAATTGAAGCCACACGAGAGGAATTATCCGACCCATGATCTCGAACTAGCTGCCATCG
>NC_053431.1:60329681-60389993 GCF_007990345.1 Gossypium hirsutum
GTGTGGAATTCAAGCTTCGATTTGTTGATTCATGTGAATTTAGTCAATAGACTTATGTGAGAATTCAAAAATGTGATAGTCATGTGTGAGACCTATTATGCATTGGACAAGGGGGGGACTTGCATGTCAATTTCCCCCTAATGAGTATGGCCGCCATGACAGGAAGGATGGGCAAACATGTCATGAAACATGTTTTGTTAGTGGAAGAATAAAATAAGGAGTATGGGTAATAAAGAAATGGAAACAAAAGAAAAAAAAATGTGGTGTAGTGTTTGTCCCCCATTGCCGTGAGCTAAAGAAGAGAAAGGGGGGGAATTTTGTTCATCCTTTTCTCATCTTCATGCTTGCCAAAAACTAGAAAGAAAAACAAAGAAAATTTTCTCATCCTTTGGTTCATCCTTGGCCAAAAATTTTAAGGAGGAAGAAGAAGAAGGTGAAGAGATTCGGCCATGCATGTAGCTAGGCTAGGTAAGTTTGATGATGTTCCATGAGAGGCATGCATGTTTTAGTTGTTAGCTTGAGTTCTACCTAACCCATGGTCTAATGCTGCTATGTGATGGAATGGCACTTGACCATGGATGAATCATTCTTGGTTGATGTTTGATGTTGTGGTGATGAGGCATGAGGATGAGTTAAGATTCGGCCTAGGTGGAGATTGTGTTAATGCCATTGCATGCAAATATGAAGCTTGTTAATGATGCATGTGATGATGGCTTGATGATTCTTGAACCTCCTTTTTAGCATTTTTTTTGTGTGAGCACATATGTGCATTGGTTGCTAAATGGAGAAGAATCGGCTAGCAAGATGTGTGCTAAGGCCGAATGTAACTTTGCATGTTAACGAGCAATGCATGTGTTAAATTGATGAAAAGGGGGAGGATGCTTTACTAGTGTGTATATGTGTGTATTAAGTGTTGAAATCGACCCCAAAAATGGACATGCATATTCGGCCAAGGGCAAAGAAATTAGCTAATATGTTGTGTTGATGCATGATTTTTGCATGTATGAGACTTTAATGTCTAATGTATAAATATGGCTAAGTGCCTTGTGTTCATCTTTTGATGCCTAAATGATGAAATCAATTTATTTGTTTGATTAAGCTCAAGAGCAAAGGGGAAATAAAACTGATAAAGGAAGGAAAAAGTGGTTGAATAGCTAGCGGAATCGTTCGACAACACCCGAGGTAAGTTCTTGAGTAAGAGAGCTTAAATTTCGATGTGATTAAATCATGCTCTATGTGTGGCTATTAAGCCGAATGTGCAAGGACAATATGTCCTTATGTTTGAAGTTTCGTAAACGAAAATGAAATATGAATGTACCATGAATTATTGTTAGATGTGCATGATTAATTGAATGCTGTCCGGGCTAAGTCCCGAAGCTTTGTGCTAATCGAATATATCCGGACTAAGATCCGAAGGCCTTTGTGCGAGATACTAAATCCGGGTTAAGTCCCGAGGCATTCGTGCGAGTTATTAAAGCCGGGTTAAGTCCCGAAGGCATTCGTGCGAGTTGTTAAATCGGGTTACGTCCCGAAGCATGTGTGAGTTACTAAAACCGGGCTATGTCCGGAAGGCATTTGAACGAGGAGCTATATCCGGTTAAATCCCGAGGTACGTGATTTGGTAATGAATGAGCTTGCTGTAAATTCCAGTGAATACTCGAAAAAACATCCCAATATGGGATATGTTACGTATGTGTTGAATTAATCGAGCCCTTACAATAATGTTCGCTCAGTTGATAAACGAGCTATCGGCCTTCGGCTAAGTTAGTCTATTGTGTATGTGCATAAGGTTGTTAATGTTGTGAAGCAAGTTTATATCGATAAATTGCGTATTATGAATATTCCGTTTAGCTAATGTGTGATATTCTTTGTTTATGCTGGAATTCCTTGCTCAAACTTACTAAGCATAAATTGCTTACTCGTTACATTGCTCCTCTGTTTTATAGATTTTTGGTTCTCCAGCTATCGGACTCAGGATCTTGAAGTCGAAGTCGCCCACACTATCAAGCTCTTTTGGGTACTATTTTGGTTGAATTTTGTTATGGCATGTATAGGACTACCCATTGTTGTCTTTCGATACTTTATGAAATGTATAAGTGTACAGCCATGCGAAATGGCTTGTAGAAGTGGAGTATGGCATTAGACCATTCGTATTTATGATGTATAGATGGTTTCATGATGTAACTATGTTGAATGGAAGTGTTGAGCAAATGATCAGCCACTAGAATGGCTAAGTATGACCATATGTGGGCTTATGTATGACAGGCCCTAGTTGGTCCATGAACCCCAATTAGGTAAGGTTCACTTTGAAACAGAAGCTGATAGCAGCAGTGGTGTGGATTGGAAAATCACAAGAATTCGTAGGAGTGGAGTTAAATAGTGAATAAATTATGTAATCGAACCTTGATGAATCTACTTTCATATGGAAGTAACGAAACAATTATAGGAACAGTACAGAGAGAGATATTCGGGTTCTTGTGGAACAGGGCCAGAACAGTTTCTGGATTCACTGTTCCGCCTTTGGAAATTCACTATAAATTGACCAGAGATAATTAGGGGTCATACCATATATGTATGGATTCCTCTCTGAGTCTAGTTTCCATAGAAACAAACGGCATCAGTATTGAAGCTCTGTGCAGAGAGATATCCCAGTCGTAATGGGAAAGGTCAGTGTAGTCGACCCCTGTAACATGGGAGACTTTGACTAATAAACTGTACTAATTGGCCCGACCAAAAATTCTAGAAAAAAATCCATAGGTGGGGACATGAGTCTAGTTTTAGGGAAAAATCACAAAACTGATTTTTGAGTTGTGAAACTCAAGATATGATTTTTGAAGCGACTAGTACTCAGACTGGGCAGTGTCTGGAAAATTTTTCAAGTTTGTTAACATCTCGTGTCCGACTCCGGTGTCGGTCTCGGGTTCGGGGTGTTACATTTTATTGGTATCAGAGCTACGGTTTAGTCGATTCTAGGACTACCGTAATGTTTTGGGTCTAGCTATACATGCCATTTTATGTGATTACTTGATAGTGTGGTGAATTCTGACAATCGTAAATGTGTTTATTTATAGTAATGGATCCCGATCGTGACGAGAAGTAGCTGATGATCTTGAGAGTGTAGCGCCTGCTCCCGCACAAGGGACAGTGCCGGCGGACTCTCAACCTAATGCTAGTAATCAGAATGATGAAGCTAGACAAGCATTCTATAGCGTGATGAATGATTGGTTTAACCAATACATTCGAACTAATATGGCTGTTCCACAACCTCCATTCCCGACAAATACTACCCCCGCACCTACAATACCACCGGTAACGGACCAAATAAGGTCAAATAAGCCCCCAGTTGACAGAATCCGAAACATGGGGCTACTGAATTTAAGGCTATGGATAGCGATGATGCCGAGCAAGCTGAATTTTGGCTGGACAACACTATCCGGGTACTCGATGAGCTATCTTGTACACCCGATGAATGCCTAAAGTGTGCTATCTCCTTGCTACGTGATTCTGCCTACTATTGGTGGAGTACTCTGACTTCTATTGTGCCCCGAGAGCAAGTAACTTGGGAGTTTTTCCAACTGAGTTTCGGAAAAAGTATATCAGTCAGAGATTTGTTGATCAAAAACGGAAGGAATTTCTTGAGCTTAAGCAAGGCTCCATGTCGGTTACTGATTACGAGCGAAAATTTGTTAGACTTAGCAAATACGCTCGGGAATGTGTTTCGTCCGAGCTATTATGTGTAAACGCTTCGAGGATGGGCTGAATGAAGATATAAAAATGTTCGTTGGCGTTCTTGAAATACAAGAGTTCGTGGTACTTGTTGAACGAGCTTGTAAAGCCGAAGAGCTTAGAAAAGAAAAGCAAAGAGTTGATGAGGGAACTGGAGAGTTTTGTAAAAGATCCTCGGGAGGTCTCTTCAACAGACATCGAAGAGATTTCGAGATGATGCGGGCCAGTTTAGAGGCACTTCGGGCCTTTTTGGACGAGATCGTGATCGACCCCCTGTGGGTACACGAGGCACTTCGGTCGCCAGTGTTGGGAATGAACGTTGAGACAGGACGAAATGCCGATATTGCGGTAAATGGCATTCGGGGAGTTGTAGATTTCCTGACCGCTCCTGTTACAAATGCGGATCAGTGGACCACTTCATTAAAGATTGCCCGAGGTTGTCGGGGCAGAATGCAAATCAGAGTGGGAGACCGGGTGCTACCACTGCTCGAGGTAGACCATCTGGAAATATGGGCAATGCTGGTGGTGGTCAGAGAGGATCTAGAGATGATATAACCAGATCCGAAGCCCGTGCGCCTGCTAGAGCTTATGCTATACGTGCCCGCGAGGATGCTTCTTCGCCTGATGTTATTACCGGTACATTCACTCTCTTTGATACTAATGTAATTGCTTTGATTGACCCCGGTTCTACTCATTCTTACATATGTGAAACCTTAGCCTCCAGTAAGACTTTACCTATTGAGTCTACTGAGTTCGTAATTCGGGTGTCAAATCCCTTGGGTCGTTACGTGCTTGTCGACAAAGTGTGTAAGAAATGTCCCCTGGAAATTCGAGGTTCCTGTTTCCCGGCGAACTTGATGCTCTTGCCGTTTGATGAATTTGATGTTATCCTTGGTTTGGATTGGTTGACCGCGCATGATGCGATTGTGAATTGCAAGAGCAAGACTATTGATTTGAGATGCGCAAATAACGAAGTAGTCCGAATTGAGTCTGCGGACTTAGAGGGGATGCCAGCTGTAATATCAGCAATGTTGGCACAGAAATATGTAAGAAAAGGGTGCGAAGCATACCTTGCGTATGTACTTGGTGACAAAGAATTAGAAAAGAAACCCGAATCTGTGCCGGTGGTTTGTGAATACCCGGATGTTTTTCCGGAAGAATTACCGGGTTTACCACCTGTTCGGGAGGTAGAGTTTGGTATTGAGCTTGTACCTGGGACTACGCCGATTTCGATAGCTCCGTATCGTATGGCACCAACCGAGTTAAAGGAGTTGAAAGCTCAGTTGCAAGAACTGACGGATAGAGGTTTCGCTCGACCAAGTTTCTCAGCTTGGGGTGCACCAGTATTGTTCGTGAAAAAGAAGGACGGAACCATGAGGTTGTGCATTGACTATCGTCAGCTGAATAAAGTGACGATAAAGAACAAATATCCGTTGCCGCGCATCGATGATTTGTTCGACCAACTGAAGGGAGCCTCAGTGTTCTCAAAAATAGATTTGAGATCGGGCTATTATCAGTTGCGAATCCGAGATTCAGATATTCCCAAAACTGCCTTCAGAACGAGATATGGTCACTACGAATTCTTAGTGATGCCGTTTGGGCTCACTAATGCCCCTGCAGTATTTATGGATTTGATGAATCGGATCTTCAGACCGTATTTGGATCGGTTCGTAGTGGTGTTCATTGATGACATTTTGGTCTATTCAAGAGACGAGACCGAACATGTTGAGCATCTGAGGCTAGTGCTGCAAATTTTGCGGGATAAGCAGTTATATGCTAAGTTCAGTAAGTGTGAGTTCTGGTTAAGAGAGGTTAGCTTCTTGGGTCATGTGGTATCCGCGTCGGGTATTCGAGTTGACCCGAACAAAATTTCAGCCATACTTGACTGGAAACCTCCGAGAAATGTTACTAAAGTTCGGAGCTTTTTGGGGCTCGCTGGTTATTACCGATGATTTGTGAAAGGTTTCTCGATGATAGCCACACCAATGACGAAGCTACTTCAAAAGGATGTTAAGTTCGAGTGGACGGAGAAATGTCAGAAAAGTTTCGACCAACTGAAAACTCATTTGACTGAAGCTCCAATTTTGGTGCAACCCGAATCAGGTAAAGAGTTTGTCATTTATAGTGACGCATCCCTACTTGGGTTGGGTTGCGTATTGATGCAAGAAGGTCGAGTCGTGGCCTATGCGTCGAGACAATTGAAGCCTCATGAGAGGAATTATCCGACCCATGACCTCGAACTAGCTGCCATCGTGTTTGCTTTAAAAATATGGCGACATTATCTGTTTGGTGAGAAGTGCCATATATTTTCGGATCACAAAAGTCTCAAATATTTGATGACTCAACGAGACTTGAATCTGCGACAAAGACGTTGGCTTGAGTTGTTGAAAGATTACGAGCTTGTCATTGATTACCACCCAGGAAAGGCTAACGTGGTTGCGGACGCCTTAAGCCGGAAGTCATTGTTTGCTTTACGAGCGATGAACGTGCATTTGTCTGTTCTACCAGACAGTGTGTTAGTAGCTGAATTAAAAGCTAAACCATTATTGACTCACCAAATTCGTGAAGCTCAGAAAGTCGATGATGAATTGGTTGCAAAACGGGCTAAGTGTTTTCCGAACGAGGAATCGGAGTTTCAAATTGATGATGATGATTGTTTGAGGTTCAGAAATCGTTTGTGTGTTCCAAGGAATTCGGAACTCATTTCGATGATTCTGAACGAAGCCCATTGTAGCCGAATGTCAATTCACCCGGGGAGTACGAAAATGTACAACGATTTGAAACGTCAATTTTGGTGGCATGGTATGAAACGGGACATCTCTGACTTTGTTTCGAGATGTTTAATATGTCAACAAGTGAAAGCGGAACATCAAGTGCCTTCAGGATTACTCCAGCCGATCATGATACCCGAGTGGAAATGGGATCGTGTCACAATGGACTTTGTGTCCGGACTGCCTTTGTCAGCAAGTAAGAAGGATGCGATATGGGTTATTGTTGATAGACTGACTAAGTCGGCTCATTTCATCCCCGTACGTACGGATTTTTCATTGGAGAAACTAGCTGAATTGTACGTTTATCAAATTGTGAGATTACACGGGGTACCTGTTTCTATCGTGTCGGATAGAGATCCGAGATTCACCTCACGATTTTGGAAGAAATTGCAAGAAGCTCTGGGTACCAAGCTGCATTTTAGCACTGCTTTTCACCCCCAAACCGATGGTCAATCCGAGAGGATAATTCAGATACTTGAGGATATGTTGAGATGTTGCATCCTCGAGTTCAGTAGTTCATGGGAACGGTATTTACCTTTGATTGAATTCGCTTACAACAATAGTTTTCAATCAAGTATTAAGATGGCACCTTACGAGGCTTTGTACGGTCGTAAATGCCGTAGACCATTGTTTTGGACCGAGCTCGGTGAAAGCAAAATTTTCGGAGTTGATTTGATTAGAGATGCTGAACAGAAAGTAAAGGTAATCCGTGAAAGTCTGAAGGTAGCCACGGATCGTCAGAAATCGTACGCAGATTTGAAACGAAAAGACATCGAGTATCAGGTGGGAGACAAGGTGTTCCTTAAGGTTTCACCTTGGAAAAAGATACTCAGGTTCGGCCGTAAGGGCAGGTTGAGCCCAAGATTCATTGGGCCGTACAAAATCTCCGAACGAGTTGGTCCGGTTGCGTATAGATTGATTTTGCCCCCGGAGCTTGAAAAGATTCATGACGTCTTTCATGTTTCGATGCTTCGACGCTATCGATCTGATCCATCGCACATAATTAGCCCATCGGAGGTTGAAATTCAAGTCGACATGAGCTATGAAGAAGAACCGATGCGTATCCTAGCTCGTGAAGTGAAGGAGTTGCGAAACAAAAGAGTTCCGCTAGTAAAGGTGTTATGGCTCAAACACGGGATCGAGGAAGCTACTTGGGAGACCGAGAGCTCGATGAAAGAACGATACCCAAACCTATTTACCGGTAAGATTTTCGGGGACGAAAATTTCTTAAGTGGGGGAGAGTTGTGACAGCCCAAAGTTGACCCTAGTCGGGAAGTGGTTTCGGGACCGCTAAACCGAGTCACCGAAATGTTTGAATGTGATACTTATTGTGTAGAATATGTAATTATGAATGTGTGAAAATTTCAAGCTTCGATTTGGTTGATTGCATGTGAATTTAGTCAATAGGACTTATGTGAGAAAATTCAAAAATGTGATAGGTCAATGTGTGAGGACCTATTAGTGCATGTGGACAAAGGGGGGGACTTGCATGTCAAATTTCCCCCCCTAATGAGTAGTGGCCGGCCATGACAAGGAAGGATGGGCAAAACATGTCATGAAACATGTTTTGTTAGTGGAAGAATAAAATAAGGAGTATGGGTAATAAAGAAATGGAAAACAAAAGAAAAAAAAATGTGTGTGTAGTGTTTGTCCCCCCATTGCCGTGAGCTAAAGAAGAGAAAGGGGGGGAATTTTGTTCATCCTTTTCTCATCTTCATGCTTGCCAAAAACTAGAAAGAAAAACAAAGAAAAATTTTCTCATCCTTTGGTTCATCCTTGGCCAAAAATTTTAAGGAGGAAAGAAGAAGAAAGGTGAAGAGATTCGGCCATGCATGTAGCTAGGCTAAGGTAAGTTTGATGATGTTCCATGAGAGGCATGCATGTTTTAGTTGTTAGCTTGAGTTCTACCTAACCCATGGTCTAAATGCTGCTATGTGATGGAAATGGCACTTGACCATGGATGAATCATTCTTGGTTGATGTTTGATGTTGTGGTGATGAGGCATGAGGATGAGTTAAGATTCGGCCTAGGTGGAGATTGTGTTAATGCCATTGCATGCAAAATATGAAGCTTGTTAATGATGCATGTGATGATGGCTTGATGATTCTTGAACCTCCTTTTTAGCATTTTTTTTGTGTGAGCACATATGTGCATTGGTTGCTAAATGGAGAAGAATCGGCTAGCAAGATGTGTGCTAAGGCCGAATGTAACTTTGCATGTTAATGAGCAATGCATGTGTTAAATTGATGAAAAGGGGGAGGATGCTTTACTAGTGTGTATATGTGTGTATTAAGTGTTGAAATCGACCCCAAAAATGGACATGCATATTCGGCCAAGGGCAAAGAAATTAGCTAATATGTTGTGTTGATGCATGATTTTTGCATGTATGAGACTTTAATGTCTAATGTATAAATATGGGCTAAGTGCCTTGTGTTCATCTTTTGATGCCTAAATGATGAAATCAATTTATTTGTTTGATTAAGCTCAAGAGCAAAGGGGAAATAAAACCGATAAAGGGAAGGAAAAAGTGGTTGAATAGCTAGCGGAATCGTTCGACAACACCCGAGGTAAGTTCTTGAGTAAGAGAGCTTAAATTTCGATGTGATTAAATCATGCTCTATGTGTGGCTATTAAGCCGAATGTGCAAGGACAATATGTGCCTTATGTTTGAAGTTTCGTAAACGAAAATGAAATATGAATGTACCATGAATTATTGTTAGATGTGCATGATTAATTGAATGCTGTCCGGGCTAAGTCCCGAAGGCTTTGTGCTAATCGAATATATCCGGACTAAGATCCGAAGGCCTTTGTGCGAGATACTAAATCCGGGTTAAGTCCCGAGGGCATTCGTGCGAGTTATTAAAGCCGGGTTAAGTCCCGAAGGCATTCGTGCGAGTTGTTAAATCCGGGTTACGTCCCGAAGGCATGGTGTGAGTTACTAAAACCGGGCTATGTCCCGAAGGCATTTGAACGAGGAGCTATATCCGGTTAAATCCCGAAGGTACGTGATTTGGTAATGAATGAGCTTGCTGTAAAATTCCAGCGAATACTCGAAAAAACATCCCAATATGGGGATATGTTACGTATGTGTTGAATTAAATCGAGCCCTTACAAATAAATGTTCGCTCAGTTGATAAACGAGCTATCGGCCTTCGGCTAAGTTAGTCTATTGTGTATGTGCATAAGGGTTGTTAATGTTGTGAAGCAAGTTTAATATCGATAAATTGCGTATTATGAAATATTCCGTTTAGCTAAATGTGTGATATTCTTTGTTTATGCTGGAATTCCTTGCTCAAACTTACTAAGCATAAATTGCTTACTCGTTACATTGCTCCTCTGTTTTATAGATTTTTGGTTCTCCAGCTATCGGACTCGGGATCTTGAAGTCGAAGTCGCCCACACTATCAAAGGCTCTTTTGGGTACTATTTTGGTTGAATTTTGTTATGGCATGTATAGGACTACCCATTGTTGTCTTTCGAATACTTTATGAAATGTATAAGTGTACAGCCATGCGAAAATGGCTTGTAGAAGTGGAGTATGGCATTAGACCATTCGTATTTATGAATGTATAGATGGTTTCATGATGTAACTATGTTGGAATGGAAGTGTTGAGCAAATGATCAGCCACTAGAATGGCTAAGTATGACCATATGTGGGCTTATGTATGACAAGGCCCTAGTTGGTCCATGAAACCCCAAATTAAGTAAGGTTCACTTTGAAAACAGAAGCTGATAGCAGCAGTGGTGTGGATTGGAAAAATCACAAGAATTCGTAGGAGTGGAGTTAAATAGTGAATAAATTATGTAATCGAACCTTGATGAATCTACTTTCATATGGAAGTAACGAAACAATTATAGGAACAGTACAGAGAGAGATATTCGGGTTCTTGTGGAACAGGGCCAGAACAGTTTCTGGATTCACTGTTCCGCCTTTGGAAATTCACTATAAATTGACCAGAGATAATTAGGGGTCATACCATATATGTATGGATTCCTCTCTGAGTCTAGTTTCCATAGAAACAAACGGCATCAGTATTGAAGCTCTGTGCAGAGAGATATCCCAGTCGTAATGGGAAAAGGTCAGTGTAGTCGACCCCTGTAACATGGGAGACTTTGACTAATAAACTGTACTAATTGGCCCGACCAAAAATTCTAGAAAAAAAATACATAGGTGGGGACATGAGTCTAGTTTTAGGGAAAAATCACAAAACTGATTTTTGAGTTGTGAAACTCAAGATATGATTTTTGAAGCGACTAGTACTCAGACTGGGCAGTGTCTGGAAAAATTTTTCAAAGTTTGTTAACATCTCGTGTCCGACTCCGGTGTCGGTCTCGGGTTCGGGGTGTTACAATACCAGGATAGATCGTTTTACCAAAATTAACCTTTTTTGCTAACTGTGATGTTGCGAAAATTAAACAATCTTTCGGTCAATCTAATATCTTTCTAGCTCATGTCTGTACTTATCAACCCATTTTCAATCTCTAATCATGCTTATAACCATTCCATTATTGAACTCTTTAGTTTCTCACCTGGAAACTCATATTCTTTGGGAGGCTCGATCACTTAAGGAACACCCGTCCGGGCTAGATCCTTTCTATATTGAAATCAACAGACTACCCGTCTGGGCTAAATCCTTTTCTGCAACATATGTAGGATCTCATGTCATGTAAACAATGATTTATCCATCGGATATCCCTTTTTGTTCAACCGAGAATTTTCTCTTTTCATCAAGTATATCAATATGAATAGATGATCATGCAATGTACATTCAATCAACACATTTTCATGTTTATTTGGGCATTAGTCCATACAATAAAAATAACATATCACCTAGTTTTCATACAAACTTATTCATTTCATTTAAAACGTCAATTTCTATCAAATGTCCATTAACATCAAATCCAATACAATCATAGCAAGATATATTTGATGTATAACAATAATAACATGAATAATATGCTTATTAAATCACGCAAACTTACCTCGAATACAGAAATGACAAAATTACCATTTTAGTCCAAAACTTGTATTTTCTCAATTTAAGCCCTAATCTCGATTTCCTTGATCTATCATTTCAAATATAGCCTATTTAGGACTCGCATTATTCAAATTGACCCAAAATCATATTTTGGCAAAATTATATTTTTGCCCCTAAACTTTGTTGAAATATCACTTTTGCCCCTAGGCTCGTAAAGTGATTTTTTATTCAAATTTCCCATTCTATAGGCCTAGCCGAGCCATTTTCATAACTACAGAAAACTACCATTCTCATCATAACACCCTTTTATACCATTTCTAGAACTTTTACAAAATGGTCCTTTCGGACATTTTCGTCAAAAATCACTTAGTAAAAGTCATTTATTTAACACCCAACACTCATTTTCTACCATTATACATCAAAATACAAGCATGTCACTCATGGGTAAATTTTTAACCATAAACCCTAGCTCAAAATAATGGTAGAAATGAGTAGATCATGTTACTAGGACTTCAAAAATGTAAAGAACATTAAAAACGGGGCTTGAGATCACTTACAAATGAGCTTGGAAGCATGAACCAAACCCTAGCCATGGCTTCCATGCTAGTTTCAACTAGATGGAGAAGATGATAGCCAATTTTGGCTTATTTTCCCTTTTCAATTATTTTAATTATTAGATTACCAAAATGCCCCTAACTTAAAATATTTTATTACACCCATTTCATGTCTATTTTTGTCCAACAATTAACCAATGGTCTAATTACCATTTCAGGACCTCCAATTTAAAAACTCATAACAATTGGACACTTCTAACATGTGGAACTCAACTTTTGCACTTTTTACAATTTAGTCCTTTTCACCAAATTGAGTGCCCAAACGTCAAAATTTTCGAACGAAATTTTCACGAAATCATTCCGTAAAATCATAGACCATAAAAATATAATAAAAATAAATTTTCTTACATCGAATTTGTGGTCCCAAAACCACTGTTTTGACTAGGCCTTAATTTGAGATGATACAGGCCAAGCCGTGTGGCTCACACAGCCAGGGACACACCCGTGTCTCAAACCGTGTAACTCTTTGACTTGGGTCGCACGGCCAATCCACACGCCCTTGTGCTAGGCTATGTGATCAATTCTAAGCATTCTATTTTGGCATTTTAAAGATGCAGGGGACACACGGCCAGATCACACACCCATGTTCTAGGCCGTGTGTCACACACGGCTGAGACACATGCCCGTGTCTCTGCTTGTGTGGACAAAAATAGGCTATTTTCCAAGCCACATTTCTCACCCAATTGGTCTTCCTCTTACACCAATACTTAAATATATTTACAAGACATTTTAAAACAATTAATTCAAGTCAAAACCAAGTCTCATGCATGACATATCATCACATACAACTAATGTGCTCTTAAACACCTCAAATGACCCTTTATCATCATGTAATTAAATATACAAACTTACTTAACTTATTGAATTCACCTATATGCATATTTTATCAAATATGTTAGAATTAATTTTCAATATGCTAACATGATTTCTATCAATCAATCATTTAAGCATATACCAAACATGTTATAGCCTCATTTATACATATCAAAACATGTTCATCACAAGCCATTCCAATGGCTAGTTATAAACCAAACATTTACATGCCAACATTGGCTAATTAACCTATACATTCCATTATAACCACAATTAATTTACCATATATACCAAGATGGGCCGATGGATAGTATAAGTGATCTCTACCGATGCTTTCAATCCAACGAGCTTCCGAATTACTATAGAACAAGGGAAAATAAAACAGAGTAAGCATGAAATGTTTAGTAAGTTCGTATAACATGGTAAATAACTTACCATATATTTATGTTCAAAATAAACATGCAAGGCACTATCAATCAATTTTATCACAAGCCCTAAACATATATCCTCATCATGTTAGCCAGTAATCACATATAATAGTCCTTAACCATGGATGAACAAATTCATCAAACATGATCCACATTCATGTAACAACCAATTCATGCATCATTATATCAGTTAATGTCATTTCCTTGTACTTCATGTACATACAGGTAATAATTCGTTTCTAAGTCATATTATCTCATATAAACATCAAGAAACATGTATGGGCTCAATAACAACCAAATTCTCATATACATAAACTTTCCACATCATGAATTCAAATAATATATATGATTCATACCCATGTATTTCAAGTACATTTTCATAATATTTTGTCTCAAGTTCAGATTATTTCATGTCAGGATTTTGCTCATTAAATTAATTAAAATATCAATAGAAACCCAGGAAAATACACTCGAAGTGTACAAATCTATAATCTTAGATGAACATATTCATCAAACAAGTTCGATGTTCATATATCACCATCTCATACTTCCATATATCATGTTCATCATTTTCATGTATTTCAGGCAGATACATGTAATAATTCATTTTCGTGTTCATATTTTCTCATATTAGGATTTTGCTTGTTAAATTTATTTGAAATATTGATGGATATACATGTAGTACACTCGAAGTGTACAAATCAGAAATTGTCAATTCATATTCAGGGGTACCCATAAGGGCACATAATCAAGAAGCACACACTCGAGCCATATATCAGGATGCTCATGTGAGCCATGTTATAGGAAGCTTATCCGGGCTATACCAGGAAACTCATAAGAGTCTATAACAGGAAGTTCACAAGGAACTTTTAATCAGGATACTCACGAAAAGCCTATCAGGAAGCTCACAAAGAGCCATGTAATAGGAGCTCCGGATAGCATAATAGGAAGTTCAAGCGAGCCATGTCAGGAAGCTCACAAGAGCCTATATCAGGACGCTCATAAAGAGCTGCATTTGTGTCCACAATAAATGCTAGATCATAATCGATCGAATCATGTAACAGGACGCTCACAAAGAGTTGCGGTAGTGCGCAACACATGCAGAATCACTATCGACCAGGATTTTCGCAGTAACTATATAACAAGATGCTCGAGAGGGCTTATAACAGGATTGCTCATCCGAGCTATATTTTGTTCGCAGCATATGCAGGACCAAATTCAATATGAGAAATCATGTATCCATCAAATTTCATTATTGAAACGGAACTTATCATTTTCTGAACATTAACAGGCATGTGATTATTTCATACATTTATAACATTTATATAATTCATATAAACACATACCACACTCAATTCAAGCATAAAAATAAACACAATTTAGTTACACAAACATACCTCAATAAATGTTCATTTACGTAAAATCTACTAATTTGACACTTTCTCTTTTACTCGCTCTAACTCTGAATTTGGTCTATCTGGATCAATACGAGTAAATTTAACATCAATTTAATACAATTCGTACTCAATTCAGTCCAATTCACATCTTAGGTAAAATTACCATTTTACCCCTAAACTTTTAAATAATGACGATTTCATCCCTAGGCTTGGAAAATGAAATTCATGCAATTTAGTCCTTATTCCAAGCCTAGCCAAATTTTACATATAAAATTTACAGCCCATGTATTTCATAAAATTCAGAATTTTTCCTTGAATTTTACAACTTTACAATTTAGTCCTAAAATCATAATTTCATCAAAATTCACTTTGCAAAAGTTGTTTATCTATCAACAACCTTTCATTTTCTACCATAAATTTCAAAATTTCAACATTTACATCCATGGAAAAATTGCTATACTTTGATATCTTTACAAATTAATCCCCAAAATAGATAAATTAAGCTATTCTGATCTCGAAAATATAAAAATTACTAAAAATGAGACAAGATTACTTACCCAATTAAGCCAAGAAAGCTTACTTTCTCTTTCCTAGGGTTTCCATGTATTTTTGGGGAAGAAGATGATAAAATTGATGATACTTTCATTTTTTATCATTTATCATCTTTTATTATTTCACTTTCCAATTTTATCATTTTCTTTATTTTATTTTCCATGGATGAATCATCATCCTTAACAACTAAGCATTTTTAATGGTCTATTTACCATTTAAGGACCTCAAATTTTGAATTTCATAGCTATTAGAACTCAACTTTTACATTTTGTGCAATTTGATCCTTTATCAAATTAAACATATAATCAGTAAAATTTCTTTATGAAATTTTCATACGACATTATTATCATATTGTAGATCATAAAATAATATTAAAATAAATTTCCTTTCTAGAATCAGATTTGTGGTCCCGAAACCACTATTCTGATTTTATTGAAAATGGGCTGTTATGTAACACCCCTAACCACATCCGTCGTCAGAACAAGGTTTCAGAGTATTACCAGAACATTCAGAACATTTTTCAAACAATACCTGTGAATTTCTATTCATCTACCGAGATCATTCAAAACGTCCCTTAATTGGACCCTAGAGGCCCAATACGAGCATTAGAATCAAGTCAGGACTTAATCAGAAACTCACAAAATTTTTCGTAACATTTCAAAAAATTTCCAAGGTACAGGGCCCACATGCCCGTGTGGTCTAGGGACACGCCCGTGTGGTCAGGCTGTGTACTACATACGCTCGTGTCCTTAACCCGTGTAACTTTTTGACTTTTAACGTATGAAGAAATTGAAGTCACACGGCCAAGTCACACGCCTGTGTGCTAGGCAATGTGAATTTTATTTTTGAAATTTAGGTGCAGTTTTCACACGGTCATGTAACATGCCCGTGTTCAAGACCGTGTCAACCACACGGCTGAGACACACACCCGTGTCTCTGCCCATGAGCCTGATTCTGAGCATTATGTTTCTCATTTTTAAGATGCAGGGAACACACGGCCAAACCACATGCCCATAGGACAAGCCATGTGGCACACACAGCCAAGACACATGCCCGTGTGTCTACTTGTGTGGAAAAAAATAAAGCCATTTCCTAGCCTCATTGTCACCCAAAACTTACCATTTTCCTGCACCAAAACTCACAAACATATATCCACCAATCCAATATCATATTCATATAAATTTAGCTGTTAACCATGTGGTATTATCTCATGCATCAAAGGATATAAACTTACTCTATACATACACTTATATGCTAACATAATTCCAACAAACTAACACATAATAATCAATTATGCGATTACCAAAATATTACTTCAAAAATAGCAAACTTAGACCACCACTAGCCACTCCAGTGGCTAAATTACAAAACAACAATTACAAGCCATCATTGGCCAAATAAGCTTATACATGCCATTATACCAAATGAGATTTCTATCTGTACCAAAATGAGATAGTGGATAGTGTGATGATTTATCCGACCGACTTCCAACCTTCACGAGCTTTGAGCACTATAAAATAGGGAAAATTAAACGGAGTAGGCATTTTATCTTAGTAAGTTCGTATAACGAAAAATAAACTTACCGGTCATATTTATTAATGCAAGCATACATAAATTTACATTCCATCGATTTTGGATAAGTTACATAAACGCATACACTTATTCAACAAGTTAGTCACATAACCTTATATAAATATCAAGTAAACATAGATGAGCTCATCCCATTACAAGCTTCCATTAATTTCACCTTTCCACACTTCAAGAGTTTTTTTCATCGAACTATTGAAACCTCGATGGATGTTCAGGTAATATACACATGTGCAAAAGTACCCGTTAAGGTACATAATAAAAAGGCACACTCTTGAGCTGTACATTTTACAGTAGGATTACCAGTCCAAGCTAAATCCTATCTGTAGCATATGCTTTAGAGAGCTTAATATAGATTACCCGTCCGGGCTAAACCTAATTTACAACCTAAGCTCAATAGGGTTTACATTAGAATTACCTGTCCGGGCTAAATTCTATATGCAACATATGAACTATTATTCTTAACCCATTGAAATTCACAGCCGAAACATGATAATTTGTCCATATTACACAACTTAAGACTATTTCGTTATGTATATATCATCTTACACATATCAACACAATCATACAATTCAATCCAAGCATATTAACATACATTTTTAAGTTACACGAACTTACCTTGAAAATGGTTCGTATTTGAATTTCAACTAATCTGAAAATTTTTGCTTTCCTCGATCTAGTTCCGTGGTTGGTCTTTCCAAATCTATATAGGTAAATTTAACTATTAATCTATCATATTTCATATGCATTTGCATCCTATTACTTCCTAGGAAAAATTACCATTTTTCTCCTATCTTTTTCAAAAATTCTGATTTCGTCCCTAGGCTCAGAAAATGAAATTCATGAAATTTAACCCTCTTTCCAAACCTCGCCAAAATTTATATACTACATTTACAGCACATACATTTCACAAATTTTAGAATTTTCCATGGGTTTTACCACTTTTTCATTTTAGTCCCTAAATCAAGTTTTCATCAAAAATTACTTTGTAAAAGTTTTTTTATCTATGAATAACTTTTCATTTTCTACCATAAATTTCAGATTTTCAGCATATTCATCCGTGACCCAAACTTCATACCTTGATAACTTTTCAAATAAATCCCCTAAATAGAAAGATTAGGCTATCCCATTCCAAAAATATAGAAATTATTAAAAACGGGACTTGATTTCATACATTATTAAGCTTGAAAAGTTTTCTTCCTCTCTCCTAGGGTTTCCATAGAAAAATTAGGGAAGATGATATGAAAATGATGATTTTTTTTCTTTTTAATTAATTATCATCTATTAATTTTATTAATTTTCAATTTAGTCCCTACGCTTTTCTAATTTTTCCATAGATGAGTCATTAAAATATCTACTATCTACTCTTCAATGGTCTAATTACCATATAAGGACCTTAATTTTTGAATTTCATAGCTATTTGATACCTATAGCTACTAGAACCCAACTTTTGCATTTTATGCAATTTATCCTTTCCCTAATTAAACACACAATCAGAAAAAAATTTCGTACCAAAATTTTCATGTCACCTTCCTATCATAATATCAACCATAAAATAAAATAAAATAAATTTTTATTTTTGGCTCGGATTTGTGGTCTCGAAACCGCTATTCCGATCTCACCGAAAATGGGTTGTTACATGTTACATTGGCATACTCAAACATAATCCACATGAGTTTAACATAGATAAGACATTACACATGAACGTAATTCATTATCTTACTTAACATAACATACTTTCAATGTAACTCGCCATTCCAATTCTTTTCCTAAATACATATCATGGTTCATATTTAAAACTTATCATTTCCTTTTCTTTTCATGCCCGCTGAACTGTTTAGAATATCATTGGATACGCAGGATAGCTCACACAAAGTGTGGTAAACATATAATCATAACCTTTCATTTCCTTTACATCATTGCTCACATGAGCTGTGAAATGGGCTTGCTCACACGAGCTGTGGGTCAAAATGTAAGCTACACAATACTGCTCACACGAGTTATAGAGTATCCATAATAAATGCAGGACCTCAGCCATCAGTAGGATATTCAAGACTAGCACCCAGAACATGGAAACCCTAATGACAAGTCATTTGTATCCTACGAATTCCTAAGGTTCAAATGGGGCTCAATAAATATCATGGCATCGTTGGATTTTTCACCATTCAATTTATATAGCATTTAACATATTAACATATCATTTATTATAACATTAAAGCGGTATTTAATCATAACTTACCTTGACGATTAAGGCGTATAAACGAAGTCAACTAATCCGAAGCTTTAGCTTTACCCCGATCTAAATTCGTATGAGGTCTATCTTGATTTGAGTAAATAAATTCAATCTATTTAATAAACATACTATCCAATTTAATCCAAAATTCATACTTTTGCAAATTTATATTTTTGCCCCTAACATTTTAACTTCTTTACAATTTAGTCCTTAAGCTCGTAAATAGAAATTTATACAATTTCATCCCTAACCCATGCTAGTCGAATTTATTATGTAGACATATCAACTCATACAAATCATTATTTCACAATTTCACCATGTATTTTTACTATTTTTACAAATAAATCCCTTATTGACATTTTCATCAAAAATTACTTTACAAAACTTGTTTATTTGTCAATAAGGACTCATAATCTTTCATAAAACTTTATAAATCATACAAACATGTTCATGGAAAAACCCTAATCCTTTAACAATTTTGCAAATTAGTCCCTGGGCTAGCTAGATTAAGCTACGATTTCAAAAACATAGAAATCATTAAAAACGGGATCAAAAATCATACCATACAATTGGAGAAGTCTAACTGAATGCTCAACCTTTAAAAAATGGTGTTTTCTACCCTATTTTCGATGGAAGAAACTAACCAAGAAGATGATGCTTTTTTTTTACCTATTTTACCTTATTTATTAATTTACCTTATTAACATTTAACTAAAAACTTAAAATAATATAATTTATGTCCATAAAAGTCCACTTATATTATATGTAACAACTTATTTTTAGTTAAATCAGAACAGTTGTTTTTCGACCACAAATCTAAAGTCAAAATAATTATTTTATTATTATTTTAATGTTTATAGCATGATAATGTGATTGTGTGAAAATTTTATTAAGAAATTTTATCGTTTGAATGTTTAATTTAATAAAAAAGACTAAATCGCGTAAAGTGTAAAACTTGTGTTCTATTATCTAAAGGTGTTAAATGGCTATGAAATTAAATAGTGGTGGTCCTTATGTGGTAATTAATCCATTGTTATTATGAGTGGACAAGTATGGCCATTAATTAGGTGATTGGATGATTTATTATTAAGGTTAAATTTGTAATTTAGTTATTAAAGATTAATTAAATAAAACAAATAAAATTTTAATTCTTTCATCTTATTCATTGCTGAAATTGAAGAGAAAAGCCATATTTTAGGGTTAAAGCTTCGGTCACTTGCTAGCTTAATTGTAAGTTCATTTTTGTCCCGTTTTTAATAATTTCTATGTTTTTCAAATCGTTGTAGCTTAGTCTAACTAGTCCAGGGACTATTTTGTGAAATTATTATAGGTTTAGGGTTTTTCCATTGATGAATCTATATGTGTTTTGATGTTTAATGGTAGAAAATGCATGCTTATTGTTAGATAAACAACATTTGTTAAGATATTTTTAGTAAAATGTCTAATTAGGGATTAAATTGTGAAATGTGTAAATTTTATGGTTAAATTGTGAAATAAATGAAAAATATGGACTGCTAGGGACCTAATTGAAATTCTACTAGCATGGATTTTGGTTGAATTGCATGAATTTGTAATTTTATGAAATAAGGACTAAATTATAAAAATGTTGAAATGTTAGGGGAAAAATGTAAAATTTCCTTAATATGTGTTTTGGATTAAATTGAATAGAGAAATTATTAAATAAGTTAATTTTGATTACATTTAGATCAAGAAAAGCAAAATTCGAATTTAAATCAGGGGAAGAACAAAGAATCGGACTAATCGATTTATTTCGCTATTTTTGTATTCGAGGTAAGTTCGCATGTAATAAGCATTATTATATTTGTATTTTTAAATGCTTTGATATTGCATAAATTGTGAATACGACCTTGAGGATATATTCAACAATGATTCGGCAAACAAGAAATCTCAATTCAATCTTAGGAATAAATTAGGATACAAATGACATGTCATTAGGGGTTCTGTGATTTGGGTACTGGTTTGTACATCCTACCGGTGGTTGAGTTATGCGGCATATGTTGTGAATACTCATCAGCTTGTGTGAGCAACACCTATAGCTTCATCATGACCATCGGCTTGTGTGAGCAGACCCGTTAATAGCTCAAGAGTGAGCATTATATGTGATACGAGATTGAGATAGCTTCAGCTATATATATGGCATTTAGGGTGCAAGTTTCCCGAGTATCCAATAGTATTCTGAATGGTTCAATGGTTATATCGGAGATGTGGTTGTGTAAATGTTGATACGATGTTGTACAGGTATGTACATAAACCGTACAAGCATTGAATTGAAGAAACTTGTGAAATTTATATTTAATTTTGGGAATGGAAATTGTGGTAGGTTGATGGTTCAAAATGAGATATATTATTATATGTTTTAATAGTTTATTGCTATATGAACTTACTACGCTTTATAGCTTACTTTGTTTATTTTTCATGTTTTATAGTAAAATCAAAGCTAGTTCAGATTTGGGAATCGTCAGAGACTTCATCACACTATCCAACTAACACTTTGGTACTTTTGAACTAAAGTATTTTGTGTATATAGCATGTATAGGGACTTTGATCATTTTGGTATATGTATTGTTAATGAATTTAGTCATTTGAAATGGCTTGTAATTATTAAGTGTTTGGTTTTGTATATAGCCATGAGAGTTGGCTTATTTTGGTCGATTTGGTTATGTATATATTTGTGCAAATGGCTCTTGTTATGTGCTTGATTATGGATATGTGTTGCTAGTTGGTATTTGGTAATTAGGGGTACTAAAAGATTGAGAATTGAATTTGGTATGTTTGTGAGATTAGGTAAATGATGTATGTTTAAAAGTGATTATATTGTTCATTTGAGATTATAAGTTTTGGTAGGAAATTGAATGGCCCATTATGGTATTGATGTGTTTTGTATTGGTTGGTATTGAAATGGTATGAGTTATACTTGATTGAGGTTGGTTGAATGCATAATTATGCTATGTTTTTGTGCCAATTGGGTTTGTTTAGGTTTTTACAAGTTTGGGTGGCAAGATGGCTTGGTAAATAGCCTATTTTTGTCCACACGAGTAGAGACACGAGCGTGTGTCTCAGCCGTGTGTGACACACGGTCAGCTTACATGACCGTGTGTTCTCTGGTGTTGAAATAAAAATCAAGTCAGCATGCTCCACATAGCTCAACACACGGGCGTGTGACTTGGCCGTGTAGCATAAGTCAATATACCCTATAGGTTTGGCACGGCCTAGCACACGGCCTGGCACACGGGTGTGTGTGGCCATTTCTTAGGGCACATGGGTTACTCACACGGGCGTGTATGTTGGCTGTGTGACCCAGGTCAGAGAGTTACACGGGGTAGAACATGAGGTAGGACACAGGCTGGGACACAGCCATGTGATTCCATTTGGGATGTCCACACGGCCTGTGACACGGGTGTGTTTTTTGCAGTGTGAGACACACGGCCAGGCCACATAGGCTTGTGTCCCCTGTAGTTTGAAAAAATTTTCTAAGTTTTTCAGAAATTTCGTAAGTTATCGGTTTAGTCTCAAACTACTCCAATAGCATGTTTTGGGCTTCGTAGTCTCGTATTAGGGATAATGTGGTTGATGTTGAATGATGATTACATGAAATTGAAATATGTATGTGAAATGTATGTTTGTTTGTGTTATAATTCCGGTAATGCTCCGTAACCCTATTTCAGCATTGAATACGAGTGAGGGGTGTTACATTATAAATGGTCCATTAACCATTTAATCCTTCCACATTAAAGTTCCATAGAAATTTGACACATTTAACTAATAGAACTTTACTTTTACACCTTTTTTGATTTAGTACTTTTCGTTTAATTAAGTATGCAAATATCAAAATTTCTTAACAAAATTTTTTTACGACATTAGTAACATATTGTAGACATTAAAATAACAATAAAATAAATATTTGCTCGTCAAATTTGTGGTCCCAAAATCATTGTTTCGATTTCACTAAAAATGGGCTGTTACAGTTACTCCAAGAAAATTTTGGATGGTTACGCCATGAAGGATTATAGAAGTTGGAATGTGGTCCTTATCCACTTCTATTTTGGTGTTGATTCCCTACAAAATAAACAGACTTGGGATTTGATGGAAAATTCTCGAAAGAATGATTATCCTTACAATATACATAGGAAACAACATCAACTTAACTCGGTGGCTGAGCTACAACATGATTTAAACTATTAATAATAAATTGTTTTCAACATTGGTGTCTACTTCATGCACTTTAGCTACTCATCTTTCTGAAGCTGCTCAATTAGATGGCCACTGGTAATTGTTATTGGTTATTCTCTCAATGATCCCGTAAGCCTCATTAGAAGAATTCAACAAGAGAGCACCATTTGCAGAAGAATCTAGCAAGAACCTTTTGTGTGTGTTGAGACCATTATAAAATGTCTCTAAATGGATGGAATGTGGAATCCTGTGGTGAGGGCATGTACGAAGTAACTACTTGAATCTTTCCCATACCTCATATAAGGATTCATCATCCATCTGCAAGAAAATGGTGATCTCATTTCACAACTTAGCATTTTTGCTAGGTGGGAAATACTTTACCAGAAAGTGTTCAGCTAATTCTTCTCCTGTTGAAATTGAATGTGGTGGCAACGAATTAAGCCATGCTCGTGCTTGATCTTGCAACGGCTATGGAAACAACTTCAATCTCAATGCTTCTTCAGTTACACCGACTATTTTAAAGGAATCACTCACCTCTATGAATAGTCTAAAGTAAAGGTGTGGATCTTCTGTAGGTATTCCACTAAACTGACCCATTATTTGACACATATGGAACATCACAGGCATCAATTAAAACTGTGGTACCTTTATCTGTGGTCTCCTAATTCCCGTATTTAATTCATTAAAAAGGGGCACAACGTATTGCCTTATAGCTTGATCCCTGTCATTAGCAATAAGAATTGGATTGTGAACATTAGTGACTCCATTTCCTTGACCATCATTTTGATTTCCAAGGTCCATTTCTGTGGCTTGTCTTTGGGCAAATCTTTCTCATCTTCTTTGTCTAACTGTATGCTCAATTTCAGGGTCTACATATAATAAATCAATAATTTGATCTATGCTCATAAACATCTAAGAATAAAATCACAAAAAATAAAAGAGTTGATTAGTAAAGTTAGAAATAAAATAACATAAAATAAGCACCAAATTGCAAAGAATAATTTTACAAAAATGATTTAATATAAAATTTTATTTTTTTAAATTTATTATTACATAAATTATTTTAACAAATATATTTTAATAAATTGAGAATTCTTATTTTACAAGTATGATAATTTTTTTCTCAAGTAAATTTATTTAACAAATTATTTTAGTAAAATGAAACTATTAAATATAAAAAAATCTTATAAGCAATAAAAAATATATAAATTAAAAAATCAGTAATATTATCAACAAATAAAAAATATATTGGTCTGTTTAAAATTTTCTCTAAAATAATGTTTTTGTATAGATTAAAATATATGTTTGGGGAGTCAAATCGCTTCTTTTTAAGAGATCCTGCCGCGTTTTGTTTTAGGTTTGATTGTGTGAGCCATAGAGATATACTAATATTTCATATTTTTGCACTTACAAATAAATTTTGAATCTACTAAAATTTATCCATCTATTTATATTGGAAGGCAAAATTTTGAATCTAATAACAATTACCTTGGCTACCTTTTTAATATTTTATCCTCACAATGAATAGAATTTAAAAGGAAAAAAGATAATATCATATTTGGTTTATGTAACATAAAATATTTAATGTGGTATTTATATTTTGAAAATGTACGATGTGATATCTAAACTATCAATATGTGTTTTTATTATAATACTCTTACTTTCATAAAATGTCCAATATAATACCTACACTTTAAAATGTTTAATATGCTACATAAACTATCAATATGTGTTATTGTTAACACCGTTAATGAACTACTAAATAAACCAATGAAAATTTGACATGTAGAATTTTTTTCCCAAATCATCAAGTTACATGGATAATATAATATTTTGTGAAAAACTAAATAAAACAAAAAAAATTAAGTTAAACTCAAATAACTAAACATACAATTAATAAAAAAAAGTAAATACTAAACTTATATAAACAAAAATGTCATATCCATTTAAATAAATAATCATCTTCTCCAAAGAATTTTCCATTTCAAATAATATTTTTAATGATTTTTAAATAACTTTTTATTATCACTTTCCATGTAAAATTAGTGTTTATCTTTTTTAAAGGCAATTTACTAAAAAAGTCATTTTTTCCTTAATTACGGAAATGGTCTAATTTTTTTTATTATTTACGAGAAAGGACCATTTTCCCTGAAAGCGCGTCCACGTTAGCGCGAAGTCAGTGCCCATGTCAGCAAAACACTCCCCCAGGGACGCGTTTTGCCCCGCTCCCAACGGTAAAAAAAAACTATAAAAGGCCCCTCCCCCCTTTCATTTTTTTCACACAATAGTCCTCTCACAACAATTCTCTCTAAATTTTTTCCAAATTCTCTCAAATTTCTCTCAATTTTTGTCAAAGTTGTCTCTAATTTTTGCAAAAAAGCTGTGTTTAATTTTTTTTGAATTAGTTTTATTTTTTAAATTACAAAAATATTCGATCGTGTTAACAATGGTTGGTTCATTAATTCGTCTCGATAATAAACACATCTCCGTCGAGCAAATGACAATGGTAAGTAATCAACTTAATTAATTTTTGAATAGTATTTAATTTTTTTTCATTTATGCAATTTTAATTAAATATTTATTTTATAATTTTTTTATAACAGTCTATAGATCAGGTGTTGTAATGCTATATCCGTAATATGTCAGGTCATCCATCGCTGTTGATAGAGAATTACCTGCGGGAAGCGGATTTTTGGCACGTGGCCACGATAGGCCGGGGGGTGCAAGTTGGACTCGAATTTAATCAGTGCATTGATAGAGAGGTGGAGACCCGAGACGCACACTTTCCATCTTCCATGCGGAGAGTGTACTATCACTCTAAAAGACATGCAATTGCAATTGGGATTGTCGGTGGATGGGTATGTAGTTACCGGGTCCGCATCATCTACTGGTTAGAGAGCCGTAAGCTACGAGCTTTTGGGTGTTATACCGGATAATATTAACAGAGGTTAGATCGAGATGGGCTAGTTACGAGACACATTCCCGGAGCCAGATAATGATTCAACTGAACTCGAGAGAATACGATATGCTCGGGCATACATTCTTGAGATGATTGGAGGTTATCTGATGCCGGACTTGTCACAAAACCACGTACATCTGAAATGGCTGCTGAAACTCGTTGATTTTAGAGCAGCAGGTGAATTAAGTTGGGGTTTGTCGTGTTAGCAACATTGTACAGGGAGATGTGTGGGGCTACGCGACCAAATAAAGCCAAAATCGGAGGATGCCTATCACTATACCAATCCTGGGCACGATTTCGCTTTCTATTTTTATGTCCTCGAGTGAACCACCCATATACATTCCCACTAATAACGAGGTAAATTTTATATTAGATTTTACATTTATTAAGTAGATTTAAAATATAATTGTATGCTAAAAAATTATTTAATTAGGTGGAACCATTCGGCGAGTTATGTTGGAATACCCACATCTCTTGAAGATATACGGCTTTTTATTAGACCAACGGTCAGAAGCACAAGTAAGTATTAAATAAAATATATATACATAATAAAATAGTCGTTTCGTATTTAGTATTTAGTATTTAGTATTTAGTATTTAGTATTTATTATTTAGTATTACCTATATAACTAATATTATTATCATGTTCATATAGCTTCAATGGACACCATACAAGGATCCGGCAATTCGGGCAGTAATTCCGGATGAATTTTTTCAAAATCCGAACATTTGGCATGTGAAGCTCCCATTGGTAAACTATGCTATCATGGAGATGCAACAGTCAGATAGGGTATTGCGGCAATTTGGATTTCGACAATCGATTCTCGTGGAACTTGAGGTGCTCGATGATGAGTACAAAGTCGACTTATGGCTATTGAATACGGATTGCCTGAGACACTGGTCAGAATATATTGAAATGTGGGAAAATCGGTATGACTATATAACTACTCGAGAACCGATCATCGTTCCTGAGTTAGCATGCGTGCCGAAATACATGCCATGGTTTAGGATCCATGGCAAGTCATATTTACTGTCAGAAGAGGAGAGGCGACGAGAAATTCGTGTGCAAAGGGAACGATGGGGCCTTTTAAATCCAAGAAAAATGATGACGACGCGGGCCCCTTGGCAGCGCCCACACAATCACCGGGCCCATTAACGCGCCCACACAGCTACCTGGGCCAACACTTCAACTGACGACACCCATATCACAGCTTTTTTAGATTATGCCAGGTGCGTATCCTAGCCCTTGTATGTATCTAACCCTTTTATGTTTCATTTTTCCAGTCTTATGGCAGGTTAGAATGCATGGCCCGGTTCATCTCCGTTCCTAATTACTCCGAGTCAACCGCCGATCAATAGGCCACCATCGCATGAGGGATCGCACGAGGCTCCATCAGGGAGCTCTTCTTTTTACCATTCCCCATCGCCTTATGAGATTCAAACACCTCCACCATGGGTGATGCAAACACCTCCGCACTCATTATTTTATCAAGGTGGGTCATCCTCCCAACACCCACAACCAGATCCCCTGCCGGAGGAACCACAATCCCCACCAGAGCAACCACAATCCTCGCCGGAAGCTGAACCAAGGAGGAATCCAGTGCGTAACCGTCGACGACCCCCATATGGCACTGATTTTAACCGGCACCAACATTGATTTTTTTAATATATTTGTAAAAACTTTTTTTATATAGTTTCATATAATAAAATAAAAATTGTTTTTAATATTATAATTGTACTTTACTTTTTTAAATTTTAATACAATAAATGTTCTTTTAAATTAGTCAATAATTTTTATTAAAATAAATGTTATTTTGACTACGATAATATTTTTTATATTTTTAATAAAATATAAATAATGCAACATAATTTTATTACAATAACTATCAGCTATTCCGATTTGGACTTGATCGAGTTATATGGCCAGGGTTCTTACACCATCCGCACAACCTCTATTGGTTCGTTCTTTCTAGGATATCCATATTGTTACGTATTCTAGTCGAGCAAGGTCGACCTTTTGGTTTGTGACGCAATTCTCTACCCAGTAACAGCTTAAACGGAGCAAACGATACAGACGGCCACTTACGTTCATCTGGGATTGGTGGGAATACGTGTCTCCACACGTTGTACATGTATTCTATTTTGTACACTTGGTCGACATACGTCATGGTATCCAGACAAAGATTCTGACAAGCTGCAATTACATGAGCGCATGGATAACGTAGTGCGTCAAACACCCCATAGACACATGTCCTATTTCTCAAGTGTACACGATATTGCCCGCCAATAATACCTTGGTTCAGTCTGTCAAACTCCGTCACACGAAACCATAAGTTGTCGCAGTCATGACAGACTATGTGCATGGTGTTGGGTCGTGCCTTCACCTTATTAATCTCTCGTAATACCTTTGCACACCATACATGGCCTCCATGCATTTGGCCTTTATAACTCGTTGTTCGCTTTGGAAATAGTGCCGCTAAACAAAAATATGTCTCTCGCACAACAGCTATTGTCGACAAATGACGCATTCCTTTTAGAACAGAATTTATGCATTCAGCCAGGTTTGAGGTCATATGACCATTTCGTAGGCCGCCGTCGTATGCTTATGTCCACTATTCGAAAAGTATGTTACAAAGGTAGTCTGTGCCTTCTGTGTTACCTGAACGCAAAACTGCTAACATCTCATGAAAACGGTCCTTACTTATCTCATACCCTGCCAATATAAGTTGATAACGAAAATTACATACCACTCTTCCATTCAGAATAAATTGAATATTACAAATGAAATTATATTAATAGAGATTAAATACCAATGTTGGTCACTTGTCATCGTTCAGTTGTTAATCGATATTACTCGTAGTAGATGGACGCAACGTGCCTTAGGCAATACTGATGGTGTGTGCGATGCAATTGGCTTCCTTGTCGTTTAATTGCGGCTAGTATTCTAGTGCCCCGATCCGATATAACGCATATATCAGGTTGGGGGTAGACATGCCTCCTTAACCTAGAAAGAAAGAAATCCCAGTCATCAGCTGACTCTCCCGGTGTTATTGCAAACGCAATTGGAATGATTCTCCCACTGCCATCCTGTGCCACAGCTAGCAATAGCTGATGGGTATATCTACCATACATAAAGGTACCGTCAATTTGTACCAATGGCTTACAGTATATAAATGTGTCCCAACATTGCTTAAAGCTCTAGAACGGGCGCTTGAACACTTGGCATCCACAGAGCAATCGGTCGTTGTAGTATGCAAGTGTTGTTTCAAGGTCTGTTATGTAACTTGGGACATATCTCTCCAGCACCTGACACCACTGCCACACTTTATTATATGAAGTGTCCCACCTACCATGCATCTTTTTCCAACACCTTCTACTTAGCTATCCAAACCTTGCGGTAAGAGGGTGTGTACTTCAATTGGCTATGAATATTGGCAATTAAGACCGGAACTGAAGTCTTTGGATCCACGTTCAGCGTCAGTAGTATTAAGCTAGCAATCATATCTGAATCCATCTTGGGATGATATTGTGAAACACCTGACAACGAAGTATGTTAAATAATGCAACATTACGTAATAACAATTTTATTTAAAAACCCTAAACACCTAGTGATACTTTATCGCCAACACATGTATGTGGACCTTTTTACTTTTTTATCTCCTAGAAGCCTGTCCTTTTCCTCAATGAGCCCATGATTTTCCATGAACACGTACCGTCTTGCACTGCACACTTGGCCTCAAACTTATCGAATTTGGATTTAACCACGTTGTAATTAACCTCGTTCATGATGCTATGTTGTTTCAATGCAGTAAAAAAACTATCCTTATTGGAAAACTTCCTACCAACTTCAATTTCTCCCGAATCTAATGACGAACTTGTACGGTCACGCCTTCTGTATGGTAGATCTAGAAACTCCAACGTATCATCTTGAGATAGATCAGCATTATGTATATGGGCTGAAGGCGAGTATGCCCTAAACCACAGATCTTTTTCTTCATCTGAACCCCCTTCAACATCTTTAGGTATGGTTGGAACAGGCTCCGGTTCAAAAAATAATCCAACTTCTGCACCATCGGTGTGACAGCCCTAATTTGACCTTAGTCAGAAAGTGGTTTTGGGACCACAAAACCGAGTCGTAAAAAAATATTAACCGTTAAATTTTGTGCTTATTGTATGTGAAAAGGCATGTGTGAAAGTTTCATGCTTTAATTTTATCATTTGTATGTGAAATATATTAAATAGGACTCATGTGAAATAAATGTGAAAGATGATAGGTTAATCTCAAAGTGGTGTAAGAATGCATGTTAGAAAAAGGATGGGCTTGTATGTCAAATATCCATTTTTGACAAGTAGTGGCCGGCCATGATGAAGTGATATATAAAAATATGTATTAATTATTAGTTAATGGCTTTATATTTTATAATATAGATGAATAAAATGAAAATAATATTAGAAAGAATGGTGAAAAAAACAAAGTCTTAACTTTGTTCTTCTTAGCCGAACCAAAAGGGAGAAAAAGGGGAGCAAACATTCGGCCATTTGAAACCTAAGGAAGCTCAAGAGCATAGGGGGCAATTTCGAATAAGGGAAAAGAGAAAGTAATCGAGTACCCATTTTGCAACCGCTCAAATATATCCGAGGTAAGTTTTAAATAGTTTCGTTTAGTATATAATTGACGATGCCACTATAAGAGTATAGTAGGTAAATTGTGATCTTTGGCTTGCACTTGAATTAAGATGTATAATAGATAATGCATGTATATGACTTATAGTTTGATGGCCACTTTGAATTTAAGATTAAATGATGAATAGAATGAGTGATATGAGATATAATCATTGAGCTGAAATGTGAATGATGATGTGCATATTGAGTTTATATTCGAATGTAATATACGACTATTAAGTGATAAGGTGACTGTCATATGTTATGATCAAATGTGTATGAGATTGAAAATATCTGGACATGAGGTCCGTAGGCTATATGCTGGAAAAATATCCGGACATGAGATCCGCAGGCTATATGCTGGAAAAATATCTGGACATGAGATCCACAGGCTATATGCTAGAAATATATCCGGACTTGAGGTCCGCAGGCTACATGCTGGAAAAATATTCGGGTTAAAGACCTGCAGGCTTATGCTAGTAATGTATTCCGAGCTCTAAGATTTGACAGAACCAATGCCAGTAAGTTAAATAAGATTTCAACTTCAAATATCACTGGTAAACATCATTGTGTAAGTATTATATGTTTTACATGTTAAGGTTCGTGTTATGTGCTTATATTTGAATTGATTTTTTTAAGTGATTTAATAGCATCAAGGCACGAAATATATATATATGTGTGTGAATGAATTCGGTATTTGAGGATAAGACAATAATATAATTGATTAATGTAAGTCACCATATGAAAGAATGTGATTAACGGTATTAGTATAATCTATGTAAATAATGAAAAATGTGCAAGAAGTCTTGTGTATACATACATACATATTCGGCCAAAGGGTTTTGTAACTAATGTACTACTGTATATTTGGTCAAGTGAATTACAATTAGAATACAAGTTTTGTGATACTCAATGTTCAATTTTAATGATAAGCCTTAATAGTATGAATTGCTTAAAACTTACTAAGCCTCGAAAGCTTACTCTGTTTCTTATTTCTTTGTTTTATAGATTGTTGATTTTGGCTATCGACTCGGGGATCGTCAGCAGTTCTTCATACTATCGATCTTTTTGGTACAGTTATGTTTTGGACTCGATATGGCATGTATAGGTTGGACTGTTGACTAAAATATGTTTTGAAATTGTAAATATCTGACCGTATGAAAATAGCACTTATGAATTATAAATCTGTATGTATTCAGTTCGATTTATACTTGTGTTGGTAGATTATGTGATTGAAATTTAATGTGTAGCTTGGTAATACCTCATAGCCTATACCAGCGATCGGACACGGGCTAGGGGTGTTACATTTTATTGGTATCAGAGCTACGGTTTAGTCGATTCTAGGACTGACGTAGAGTGTTTGAGTCTAGCTATACATGCCATATAGTATTAATACGGTAGTATGATGAATTCTGACAGTTAAAAAAATGTGTTTTCGTATAGTAATGGATCCCGATCCCAATCGAGCGGTAGCCGATGATGTTGAGAGTGTAGCGCTTGCTCCCGCGCATGGGACAGCGCCGATGGACTCTCGACCTATTGCAAGCAATTAGAACGATGAGGCTAGACAGGCTTTTTATAGTGTGATGAATGATTGGTTCAACCAATACATTCGAACTAATACGGCTGCCCCACAACCCCCACTCCTGAATAATACGCCCCCTACACCTACAATACCTCCGGTAATTGATCAAACAAGGTTAAATAAGCCTTCGGTTGACAAAATCAGAAAGCACAGGGCTACTGAATTTAAAGCCACAGATAGTGATGATGCCAAGCAAGTTGAATTTTGGTTAGACAACACTATTCGAGTACTTGATGAACTATCTTGCACACCCGATGAATGCCTGAAATGTGCTATATCCTTGCTACGTGATTCTGCTTACTATTGGTGGAACACATTGGTTTCCGTTGTACCCAGAGAATGGGTGACGTGGGAGTTCTTCCAAACTGAATTCTGAAAAAAATATATCAGTCAGAGGTTCATTGATCAAAAACGAAAAGAATTTCTTGAGCTTAAACAGGGTTCCATGTCAATTACTGATAATGAACGGAAGTTTGTCAGACTCAGTAAATATGCTCGGGAATGTGTATCGTCTGAGGCTATTATGTGTAAACTTTTTGAAGATGGGCTGAATGAAGATATAAAGATGTTTGTTGGCATTCTTGAAATACGAGAGTTCGTAGTACTTGTCGAACAAGCTTGCAAAGCCGAAGAACTTAGTAAAGAAAAAAGGAAAACTGATGTCGAAGCTGGAGAATTTCGTAAAAGATCTTCAGGAAAGTCTTTTCAGCAATCATCGAAGAAATTTCGAGATGATTCAGGCCGATCAAAGAATATTTCGGGTTTTTCCAGACGAGACCACAATCGACCCCCTGTGAGTACACGAGCCACTTCAGTTGCCAGTGTTGGAAATGATCGTCGGGACAGGACAGAGTGCAAGTATTGTGGTAAATGGCATTCGGGGAGTTGTAGATTTCATGACCGCTCCTGTTATAAATGCGGATCAGCCAACCACTTTATTAAAGACTGCCCGAGATTGTCTGAACAGAATATGAATCAGAGTGGGAAACCGAGTACTACAGCACGAGGTAGAACACCTAGGAATACGGGGAATGCTAGTGGCGGTCAGAGAGTGTCTAGAGATGCTACAACCAAATCCGAGGCTCGTGCTCGTGCTAGAGCTTATGCTATACGCGCACGTGAGGATACTTCTTCACCTGATGTTATTACCGGTACTTTCACTCTCTTTGATACTAATGTGATTGCTTTGATTGACCCTGGTTCTACTCATTTATATGTATGTGAGACTTTAGCATCCAGTAAGACTCTACCTGTTGAGTCTACTGAGTTCGTAATCCGAGTGTCAAATCCCTTGGGTCAATATGTGTTAGTCGACAAAGTGTGTAGGAAATGTCCCCTGATAATTCGAGATTCCTGTTTTCCGGCCGATTTGATACTTTTACCATTTAATGAATTTGATGTTATTCTCGGTATGGATTGGTTGACTGTTCATGATGCAGTTGTGAATTGCAAAAGAAAGACTATTGACTTGAGATGTGCAAACGATGAGATAATCCGAGTTGAGTCTATTGATATGAACGGGTTACCAGCAGTTATATCCTCGATGTTGGCTCAGAAATATGTCAAAAAGGGGTGTGAAGCGTATCTTGCGTACGTACTTGATAGTAAAGAATCAGAAAAGAAGCTTGGATCAGTATCAGTGGTTTGTGAGTATCCAGATGTTTTTCCTGAGGAATTGCCAGGGTTACCACCTGTTCGGGAGGTAAAGTTTGGCATTGAACTTGTACCTGGGACTACATCGATTTCGATAGCTCCATATCGTATGGCACCAACCGAATTAAAGGAATTGAAAGCTCAGTTGCAAGAGTTGACGGATAGAGGTTTCGCTCGACCGAGTTTCTCACCTTGGGGTGCACCAGTATTGTTCGTGAAAAAGAAGGATGGAACCATGAGATTGTGCATCGACTATCGTCAGTTGAATAAAGTGACGATAAAGAATAAATATTCGTTACCGCGTATTGATGATTTGTTTGATCAACTGAAGGGAGCTTCAGTGTTTTCAAAGATAGATTTGAGATCGGGTTATTATTAGTTGCGAGTTCGAGATTCAGATATACCTAAAACTGCATTCAGAACGAGATACGGTCACTACGAGTTCTTAGTGATGCCGTTTGGGCTCACTAATGCCCCTGCAGTATTTATGGATTTGATTAACCGAATTTTCAGGCAGTATTTGGACTGGTTTGTAGTTGTGTTTATAGATGACATCTTGATTTATTCACACGATAAAACTAAACACGCCGAGCACCTGAGATTAGTGTTGCAGATTTTATGGGATAATTAGTTATATGCTAAGTTCAGTAAATGCGAGTTCTGGTTGAAAGAAGTTAGCTTTTTGGGACATGTAGTATCTGCATCGGGAATTCGAGTTGATCCGAGCAAAATTTCAGCGATACTTAATTGGAAGCCCCCAAGAAATATTACTGAAGTTCGGAGCTTTTTGGGACTTGATGGTTACTACAGATGGTTTGTAAAAGGTTAATCGATGATAGCCACACCAATGACGAAGCTACTTCAGAAAGATATTAAGTTCGAATGGTCAGAAAAGTGCCAGAAAAGTTTCGACCAATTGAAAACACTTTTGACAGAAGCCCCAGTGTTAGTGCAGCCCGAATCCGGTAAAGAGTTTGTCATATACAGTGATGCGTCCTTACTTGGGCTGGGTTGTGTGTTGATGCAAGAAGGTAGAGTTATAGCTTACGCGTCGAGGCAATTGAAGCCGCATGAGAAAAACTATCCGACCCATGATCTCGAATTAGCTGCCATCGTATTCGCTTTGAAAATATGGTGACATTACTTGTTTGGAGAGAGGTGTCATGTATATTCGGATCACAAAAGTCTCAAATATTTGACAACTCAAAGAGATTTGAATCTGCGACAAAGACGTTGGCTTGAGTTGTTGAAAGACTACGAGCTTGTCATTGATTATCACCCGGGAAAGGCTAACGTGGTTGTCGATGCTTTAAGTCGTAAATCACTATTTACTTTGCGAGCGATGAATGTACATCTGTCCGTGTCATCCGATAATGTGTTAGTAGCAGAATTAAAGGTTAAACCCTTATTGATTCACCAAATTCGTGAAGCTCAGAAAGTCAATGAAGAATTGGTTATTAAACGAACCGAATGTGTCTCAAATGTTGAATCAGAGTTTCAAATCGACGGCAATGATTGCCTGAGGTTCAGAAGTCTATTGTATATTCCAAGAAAGTCGGAACTTATTTCAGTAATTTTGAGCGTGGCTCATAGTAGCCGAATGTCAGTTCACCCGGGGAGTACGAAAATGTACAATGATCTGAAACGTCAGTTTTGGTGGCCTAGTATGAAACGAGACATTTCTGATTTTGTTTCGAAGTGTTTGATATGTTAACAAGTGAAAGCAGAACACCAAGTGCCTTCGGGGTTACTTCAGCCAATCTTGATACCTGAATGGAAATGGGATCGAATTATGATGGATTTTGTATCTGGGTTGCCATTATCGCCAAGTAAGAAAGATGCGATTTGGGTCGTTGTTGATAGATTGACAAAGTCGGCTCATTTTATTCCTGTACGTACAGATTATTCACTGGACAAACTAGCTGGATTGTATATTTCTCAGATCGTAAAGTTACATGGGGTACCTATTTCTATTGTGTCGAATAGAGATCCGAGATTCATATCACGATTTTGGAAGAAATTGCAAGAAGCTTTGGGTACCAAGTTGCATTTTAGCACTGCTTTTCATCCCAGACTGATGGTCAATCCGAGCGGATAATTCTGATACTCAAGGATATGTTGAGATGTTGCATCATTGAGTTTAGTGGTTCATGGGAACGATATTTACCTTTGGTTGAATTCGCATACAACAATAGTTTTTAATCAAGCATTAAGATGGCACATTACAAGGCTTTGTACGGTCGTAAATGCCGTACGCCATTGTTTTGGACTGAGCTTAGTGAAAGTAAAATTTTCGGGGTTGATTTGATTATAGATGCTGAGCAGAAAGTAAAAGTAATTCGTGAAAATTTGAAAGCAGCTTCAGATCGTCAAAAGTCGTATGCGGATTTAAAACGAAGAGACATTGAATATCAGGTTGGAGATAAAGTGTTTCTCAAAGTTGCACCTTGGAAAAAGGTGCTCAGATTTGGCCGTAAGGGCAAATTGAGTCCGAGGTTCATCAGGCCATATGAAATATCCGAACGAATTGGACCAGTCGCATACAGATTGATTTTGCCCCTTGAACTTGAAAAGATTCACAACGTTTTTCATGTCTCGATGCTTCGACGTTATAGATCTGATCCATCGCACATAATTAATCCATCAGAGGTTGAAATACAATCTGATTTGAGTTATGAAGAAGAACCAGTTCGTATCCTAGCTCGCGAGGTGAAAGAGTTGCGAGATAAAACATTCCGTTAGTAAAGGTGTTATGGCTCAAGCACGGGATTGAAGAAGCTACTTGGGAACCTGAGAACACTATGAAAGAACGATACCCAAATCTATTTACTGGTAAGATTTTCGGGGACGAAATTTTCTTAAGTGGGGAAGAATTGTGACAGCCCTAATTTGACCTCAGTCGGAAAGTGGTTTTGGGACCACAAAACCGAGTCGTAAAAAAAATATTAACCGTTAAATTTTGTGCTTATTGTATGTGAAAAGGCATGTGTGAAAGTTTCATGCTTTAATTTTATCATTTGTATGTGAAATATATTAAATAGGACTCATGTGAAATAAATGTGAAAGATGATAGGTTAATCTCAAAGTGGTGTAATAATGCATGTTAGAAAAAGGATGGGTTTGCATGTCAAATATCCATTTTTGACAAGTAGTGGCCGGCCATGATGAAGTGATATATAAAAATATGTATTAATTATTAGTTAATGGCTTTATATTTTATAATATAGATGAAAAAAATGAAAATAATATTAGAAAGAATGGTGAAGAAAGCAAAGTCTTAACTTTGTTCTTCTTAGCCGAACCAAAAGGGAGAAAAAGGGGAGCAAACATTCGGCCATTTGAAACCTAAGGAAGCTCAAGAGCATAGGGGGCAATTTCGAATAAGGGAAAAGAGAAAGTAACCGAGTAGCCATTTCGCAACCGTTCAAATATATCCAAGGTAAGTTTTAAGTAGTTTCCTTTAGTATATAATTGACGATGCCACTATAAGAGTATAGTAGGTAAATTGTGATCTTTGGCTTGCACTTGAATTAAGATGTATAATAGATAATGCATGTATATGACTTATAGTTTGATGGCCACTTTGAATTTAAGATTAAATGATGAATAGAATGAGTGATATGAGATATAATCATTAAGTTGAAATGTGAATGATGATGTGCGTATTGAGTTTATATTCGAATGTAATATACGACTATTAAGTGATAAGGTGACTGTCATGTGTTATGATCAAATGTGTATGAGATTGAAAATATCCGGACATGAGGTCCGCAGGCTATATGCTGGAAAAATATCAGGACATGAGATTCGCAGGCTATATGCTAGAAATATATCCGGACTTGAGGTCCGCAGGCTACGTGCTGGAAACATATCCGAGTTAAAGACCCGCAGGCTTACGCTAGTAATGTATTCTGAGCTCTAAGATTTGACAGAACCGATGCCAGTAAGTTAAATAAGATTTCGACTTCGAATATCAGTGGTAAACATCGTTGCGTAAGTATTATATGTTTTACATGTTAAGGTTTGTGTTATGTGCTTATATTTGAATTGATTTTTTTTAAGTGATTTAATAGCATCAAAGCATGAAATATATATATGTGTGTGTGAATGAATTCGGTATTTGAGGATAAGACAATAATATAATTGATTAATGTAAGTCACCATATGAAAGAATGTGATTAACGGTATTAGTATAATCTATGTAAATAATGAAAAATGTGCAAGAAGTCTTGTGTATACATACATACATATTCGGCCAAAGGGTTTTGTAACTAATGTACTGGTGTATATTTGGTCAAGTGAATTACAATTAGAATACAAGTTTTGTGATACTCAATGTTCAATTTTAATGATAAGACTTAATAGTATGAATTGTTTAAAACTTACTAAGCTTCTAAAGCTTACTCTGTTTCTTATTTCTTTGTTTTATAGATTGTTGATTTTGGCTATCGACTCGGGGATCGTCAGCAGTTCTTCATACTATCGATCTTTTTGGTACAGTTATATTTTGGACTCGATATGGCATGTATTGGTTGGACTGTTGACAAAAATATGTTTTGAAATTGTAAATATCTTGACCGTATGAAAATGGCACTTATGAATTATAAATCTATATGTATTCAGTTTGATTTATACTTGTGTTGGTAGATTATGTGATTGAAATTTAATGTTTAGCTTGGTAATACCTCATAGCCTATACTGGCAATTGGACACGAGCTAGGTGTGTTACAATTGGGGCCAGGCTATCGAGGTGGATCCATATTAGACTCATCATCCGACCCACCATCATCTGCAACGAACGAGGTCCCCTCGCCAGTGGATGTCTATGGAGTACATCATCCCTTCTTTTGGATGTTTCATAACATCCCCAATCTGATGTGGATTGCCAACCACTAGAAGTTGATATCATTCCCCAGTACGTATTTCCAGTATCAAACATCGACCCACCGAGGTGCATGTGCCATCCACCAACGGAGTGTCATGCAGGGGTTGTGTATTCCATACTGCTACCAAACACAGGGGCTTCTGTGTTTTGCCACCCATTAACGGAGTGTTGGGCAGGGGTCGTGTACTCCTCTCGAACAACATTAGATGTTGAGGTCGCAAATGCATCAATTGGTGATGAAAATTGTACATATAACTCCAGATAGGGTGATCCACTAGCAAGATGAGTCTGCACCATTGCCTCCAAGCTACGATGACCTTTGATGTCGAATGAGTCATATCTCATGGGACCAACCGAAGTACAAAACCGATACTTAATAGACAAAACTTTCATTGGCGTTGTTCCAAAAATTTTAAGCCTAATTCTTTTACGAAGTTCTGTGAAATCTATGTTCTAATTAAAAACTAGTCATGTTGTGCTCTCCTATAAAAAAACGACGCCGTTCTTGGTGTCACAGACCTCGCCATCATAGTAAATAACAGCACTAAGACGTTCACTCATCCTCAGTTTCTATTTTACTGTAGCCTCAATTTCTCTTCTTGTAGCTTATGCAACTTGAGAATGAAGTTTGGCTCATTTATAGTCTAAGGCTTTTTCAGATACTACTGTAGCAAAAGAGCGTCCACATGTGAGCTTTTTTCCGTAATTTTACTAAAAGTGCATCTTTCTTGAAGCGTTTTTGACACTATTTGTTTAGAAACATCTCCTCAAAATTATTTTATCAGATATTACTATAGCAAAAGAGCGTCCACGTGAGAGCTTTTTTCCATAATTTTGCTGAAAGTGCATCCTTCTTGAAGTGTTTTTGACACTAATTGTTCAGAAACATTTTCTCAAAATTATTTTATCAGATACTACTGTAGCAAAAGAGTATCCTCGTGGGAGCTTTTTCCCGTAATTTTTCTGAAAGTGCATCTTTCTTGAAGCGTTTTTTACACTATTTGTTCAGAAACATCTTCTCAAAATTATTTTATTAGATACTACTATAGCAAAAGAGCGTCCACGTGGGAGCTTTTTCCCGTAATTAATAGTTAATTTAATTAATAAACCCTAAAAAACCTTAAACCCTAATTTAATTGATTTTTTTTATTTTCATACTTAATTTAATTAATTAACCTTGAACTCTAATTAAATTAATTTTTCCCTTAAAAAATACTAAAAACCCTAAACCACCAAAAAACCCTAAACCACTAAGCCCTAATTTAATTGATTTTTTTCTTATTTTCATAGTTAATTTAATTAATGAACCCTCAACTCTAAGTGTTCATTAATTTTTCCCTTAAAAAACACTAAAAACCCTAAACCACTAGAACCCTAACCCTAAAACAATCAAAAACCTTAACCTTAAAAAACCTTATACCCTAATTTAATTGATTTTTTTATTTTCATAGTTAATTTAATTAATTAACCCTTAACTCTAAGTGTTCATTAATTTTTCCCTTAAAAACCCTAAAAACCCTAAACCGCCAAGCCCTAATTTAATTGATTTTTTCTTATTTTCATAATTAATTTAATTAATTAACCCTCAACTCTAAGTGTTCATTAATTTTTCCCTTAAAAAACACTAAAAACCCTAAACCACTAAAACCCTAACCCTAAAATAATTAGAAACCCTAACCCTTAAAAACCTTAAACCCTAATTTAATTGATTTTTTTATTTTCATAGTTAATTTAATTCATTAACCCTCAACTCTGAATGTTCATTAATTTTTCTCTTAAAAAACCCTAAAAATCCTAAACCACCAAAAACCCTAAATCACCAAAAACCCTAAACTTAAAAAAACCCTAACCTTAAAAAAAGGGGCAAAACGCTCCCCTAGGGAAGCGTTTTGCTGACAATGGCACTGACTTCGCGCTGACGTGGACGTGCTTTCGGAGAAAATGGTCTTTTCCCGTAAATAATAAAAAAGTCAGACCATTTTCGTAATTAAGGAAAAAAATGACTTTTTTTAGTAAATTACCCTTTTTTTAATAAGCATATATTTAATTATTTTTTTAATTTAGTTTTTTGTTTTAATTTATTTTTATTTAATGTTATATAATTCATATTGATTTGATTATTTTGAAAAAATAATTCCGTACAAAATTTTTATTGATTGATTTGGCGATTTACTAATATTTAATATTAAAAACTATAATAAAATATATATTGATAGTTCATGTATTATATTGAATATTTTCAAAATAAATATATTATATTAAACATTTTATATAAGTACAAGTATTATAATAAAATATATATTAATAATTTAAGTATCATATTGGATATTTTAAAAACAAAGATAAAAATTACCATTTATTTATATTGCGAGGACAAAATATTAAGTCACCACCAAAAGGCCACCATGGTTGCTTTATGATTTGTGGTCGTTGAAAACTTTACTCCTCTCTGGTTGCGGCCCCGTGCTCGTGGTGTCTTCCACCCGATGAGTAATAAATGAAATCAAATAATATTATTTATTATTTTTCAATGTAATAATTTTATTATTTTTTAGGCGACGGTCAACT
Source organism: Gossypium hirsutum (assembly GCF_007990345.1). Lineage (NCBI taxonomy): Eukaryota > Viridiplantae > Streptophyta > Magnoliopsida > Malvales > Malvaceae > Gossypium > Gossypium hirsutum. The sequence continues at coordinate 60,371,283 of NC_053431.1, forward strand.
TAAAAGCTTTATAAAATAAAATTTATAACTTTATTATAATATTAATTAAAAAATGGATGTGATTATTAAAAGGACAAGGTTCCATAATTAACGTTAAAAAATAAAATAAAATCATACCATCAAAGGAGAAAGTGTACGCCCAAAAGAGAACTAAACCTTTGGTCTATATGCATCAAATTTTACGGTTTCAAGACTCAATAGCCTAACTCAACACTCCCCCCCCCCCCCAAAAAAAAAAAAAGACAAAAAGGAAAACAGAAGGCCATTAAGGGACTTATGCTACATGGAATTCATGTGATCTTGACTTCATGCTCCAATTTTTTTCCAATATTAAAAAATAATTATCACAATTTGCTTAGGAAAAAAAGCATATATATATATTTCAAATTAACTAATAATAGTCAATGAAATAAATACAGTTATTTTAAAAAATTAATCAATTATACTATCTAAATATGTAAAGTTATAAACTTAAATTGATTAATATTTAAAAATAAAGTGCATGTCATATTAATCTACTTAAAGATTAACAAAATTTAAATGTGAAATTTTAATTAATTTATTTATATTTTAAATTAATAAATGAGTAATTATTTTATATACTTATAAATGGATTAAAGGTGTGATAAGCATATTTATTTATAAGATTAAAAAATTATTTTAGATATAAATTTGATAATTATTCTCACATTAAGATTTGGATTAGATAATTATTTTCATATTAAAGAAAGAATCATTTTTTGCCCAGATTAGACCATCAACTTAGTAATTATTTTTACATTAAGATTTGAATTTAACAATTATTCTATATAATATCTAAATTTTAAAATTTTTAAAAATTAATTTAGATAAAAAAATAGAAGCGCTATGAGAGAGAAGTTGAAAAGTTAACCTAGATAAAAAACTTTTCAAACTCAAACATTGTCGAAAGGTTAACTTAAACTAAAAACAATTCAAACCAAATAGTTATTAAGAATCCGAAAAACCATTTAACCCTTGTTTATATTTAGTTAAATTCTAAGCCTACGACAGGGTAGGCTTAGGAGAGGAAATGGTGATGTGGCAGAATTTCATTAGGCTGAAAGCAACCATAATGAGCCCGTGAATTTGATAAATCCAACGGCCGATCGCCCGGGTCTCTTCATTTACTTCGTTCTCTACTTTCTTGCCCTCTCCTTCTGCTTCCCTTCTTTCATTTCCCCATATTACCTGTTTTCTCTTTTCTCTCATCTTTCCCCCCAACTCTTGTCAAATGATAGAAAGGAAACATGACAGTAATTCAAGCCAAGTGATAAAAAGTTTCAGCCTGCTGTTACTGTCTCTGGTTTCTTTTGACCGTTTTTTAAAACTCTGTTTCTTAATTCGTTGCTCCTCTACTTTGCATTCATTCTCTGTTTTCATTGACATGGGTTATAAAGCTGGTCTGATGAAGCTAAATATATGCCGTTTTTGTTATGACTTTTGAAGCACCTCTATTGATCGGAGATGGGAAAGAAAGGGAGTGGATGGTTCTCTACGGTGAAGAAAGTGTTCAAGTCTTCATCTAAGGACTTGCCCGAGAAAAAGGTAACTGATTTTTGTTGTTGTTTGGTTTTGGATTTCTTTGCTTAATTTCTAGGCAACCGATCAAAGGTGTTTATGTTGGCATCTTTCAAGATTTTCTTTTTTTCAGATTTTCATTTTAAGGCAGACTTAAAAATAAAAAATATAAAAACAAAACAAAACCAAAATCCAAAACATTCTGGATTATGTTTCTTTCAGTTAGGGGTGCTTACCCTTTTCCTATCTGCACATGGTTAGCTCTTAGCTGGGTATCTTACATGCCCATTATTCATAAGTCATCTGTTACAAAACTAGATTTATCTAACTTTTCCTACATATTTAAAATACCATATTCCCCATCAATATTTAAATTTTTCCAACACAATTTTTTTAATAAAAAAGAAAAATTTGAATAACATGGATTACTTTGTTTTATTTTTCTTTGCAGCCAACGTAAATTTGTAAAAAGTAGATAGATATTACTCACTTTTTAGCTTATTTTAGAAATGTATGGCGATGCTCTAATTACTTTTGGAAAGAAAAAAATTTAAAAGAAGAGAAAACATTACAAATATGAGGCAGGTTTTTATAAAAGAATATATTTGATATATTAATACAATGTTAATGAATTAAATAGTGGCATGTAATTAAAGATAAATTTATTTAGATTTTCTTTTAGGAATTTTTAATAATGTGTTTAATTCAATAACAAGTTAATATACATAATCCGTGTATATATCTTTTTTTTTTATAAAACTATCAACAATAAAGTATTTAAATTTTGAAATATGGAAGCATGTAAATAACAGATTAAGTATTTCTAACAGGTATTCTCGAAAAAAAAAATTCCATAATTAATTGACTTAAACATATTTTAAGTATAAAAATGCATAAACGGTTAATTTTCAAATTTAATTTTATACATTTTGCTCAATAATATTTCAGTCGAGGTAAATTCATAATGGAGGAGTATTCTTTTTTATTTAAACTCGGAAGTCAGTATGAAATATGAATATGTAATTATGATGGATATATTAACTTATAATTTATATGTATACTATATGGAAGATATGTTTGATATAGTGGCCCTATATATATAATTTAAATTAATAGTCAGAGCTATATTATTTTACGTGGTGGAACAAAGATGACCATCCTTTCCATTGTTCCATGGAACATGAACACTAGCAAGGGATTGCGGTCCCCTATCGACATAACTTCCTTGATACATTGTTATCAGCTTTCACGGCATTCAACTTGATATCATGTCATAGCAATAACAATATGTCCTCAACTCTTTCTTCAATAAAAATGCTCATTGTTTAACATTGTACAAGAAAATGTTGACAAAATTATTTACACTGTGCAATTGTACCGGCATGGTTTTCAGGAAGAGAGTGTTGAGAAATGGCCGAATGAGGCCCCGGAAGTAGTGTCATTTGAACATTTTCCGGCAGAGAGTTCACCAGACATCACTAAGGATGAGAGTGAAACGTCAACTCCGAACAAAGATAGGGACCACGCCATTGCTGTGGCCTTGGCAACCGCTGCTGCAGCAGAAGCTGCTGTTGCTGCTGCTCAAGCAGCGGCTAAAGTTGTTCGATTGGCTGGTTATAGACGCCACTCTATGGAAGAAAGAGCTGCAACTCTTATACAGTCGTATTATAGAGGCTACCTGGTAAAACCTCTCAATCTATGAAGGCACTATTGTAAGACGGGGTTAAGTAAAAAATCACTGGATATTCTTTCGTTTTCAAACGAGTTTGATTCTGTAGGCTCGGAGTGCTTTGCGAGCTTTGAAGGGATTGGTGAGATTACAGGCACTAGTGAGAGGCTATAATGTGCGGAAACAAGCTCAGAACACAATGCGGTGCATGCAAGCATTGGTACGGGTGCAGGCAAGAGTTCGAGCTCGTAGGTTGCAACTAACTCAAGAGAAGCTTCAAAAGAGAGTGGATGATGACGAAGATGACAACGAAGAAGAAAAAAGGGGAATGGAAGAACTCAAACTTGAACGAAAGCCGAAGAGCCCGTTGAACAAATATGACAGTTGGGACGGTGAGAATGTCAATGGATGTGCTTCAAAGAAACATGATGCTGTTATGAGAAGAGAACGAGCCCTTGCTTATGCCTATAGCTATCAGGTCGGTCAACTATTGTTCATTATAGTTTTTAAGTATATGAAAATTACTTTCTTCAGTGAAAAATATATAATTTAACTGTATAATATCGTTTTTTAACAATATTGTTATAATTCACATTATTGCATCAGGAGGAACAACGGCAACATCATGAACAACTCCTTATGCAACCACAGCACAATGGCAAGGATGTTGGAGTGTATCTCAATGAACGTGAGAAGGCGCAATGGGGTTGGAATTGGCTCGAGTGTTGGATGTCGTCGCAACCATACCCTGCCCGTCAATTGGGATTACAGGAGGGTGCTTACATGGCTCTACCCCGCGCTACTACAACCACCGATAACATGTCGGAGAAGACTGTTGAAATGGACGATGTGACACCAATAAAATCTGGCTCATACCTAACTCAGCAGCAGCTGCAATCAGACTCTAGTAGTGTCCCTAGCTATATGGTCACTACCCAATCTGCCAAGGCCAAAGTGCGAAGTCAAGGCTCAGCCAAGCAGCAACGTGGACCTTATGTACCCGAATGGAATTCATCGACGAAGAAAGCCTCGGGTTGTGATTCCTCAAGTTCGGGTGGGGGACCAACAATCTACCAGGCCCCAAGAAGCCCTGGCCCAAAGAGTAATGGTGCCCGTGTACCGTCTAGACGTCTAAGAGGCTGTAGTCCTGATGCTGGCGCTGGTGGGGAGGATTGGAGGTTGCCTGTTGGAAGTCGGGGATGGTGAATGAATGACTTCGATTGATTGTGTTTGAGTACTTCCTCTATAAGTGTGAAATTAACTCTTCTTAAATGTAAACATGGTTCAACCCCATGTGTTGGCTTGTTCGTCAGGGTATTTACTTTCATAAGTGTAATTTAGGTTTGACTTGCACTAATCACATTGCTATTAAAACTTTGCTGTCCTCTTAAAATTCACCAAAAACATGTTTTTTTTTTCTATTTCATTCATGTTGGTTATGTCATAAAAATGCCAACTCTTAATGCATTATTATGATTAGATTACAACATGTGCGTAAAAATGTTTTATACAATTAATATATTTTATAAAAATAAGTAAGTTTTGATTAAAACGACAAAGTTAAATTATTAAAAATTATGGAATTTTGAGTTTAAATCTCATTATATTATTTTAAATTTTATATAAAAGGACAAGCGGTTCAAACACTTTATAAAATGATTGGGTATTTGTCAATTTTTTAATTGATTTGGAACTAAATTGATTGGTGATATCAACTCAAACAACCATTTAATATATAGTTTAGATAATAATAGTTTGTCCAATTCTCTGAACATATATAAATTATGAAACATCCATGCTTTGGGTAAAAAATGTAGAAAAAATATATTTATAAAAAATTATATTTAAACCAAAATATTTTCTGGTCCTCTCACATATATCTTGTAGATGTTCTAGGTCAGAATTTTTTTTATTAGAATTGAAATTCGAGCCATTTTGGGATGAGCATGGTGTTAATTATTGTAACAACCCATTTTTAGTGAAATCTGAACAGTAGTTTCGAGGCCATAAATCCGAGTTTAATTTAATATTATAGCATGATCTGCATTATGATAGGAATGTCATATGAAAATTCTAATAAGAAAATTTTATCGATATGTGTTTAAGTATGGAAAGGGACCAAATTGCATAAAATGCAAAATTTGAATTCTAGTAGCTAGAAGGATCAAATAGCTATGGAATTCAAAACATGAGATCCTTATATGGTAATTAGACCTTTAAAGAAAAGTCAGCAGATATTTTTGATGAATCATCCATGGAAAAATTAGAAAAGGACAAAGACTAAATTGGAAACTAAAATAATTAAAAGATGATAATAGAAAAATATCATCATTTTATATCATTTCCCAAATTAAGACATCGAAACCCTAGGAAAGAGAAAAGTTTTAAAGCAAGCTTTCTTAACTTAATTGGGTAAGTATTTTTGTCCCGTTTTTAGTAATTTTTATTTTTTGAGATCAGGATAGCCTAATCTATCTATTTTGGGGATTAATTCGAAAAGATATCAACGTATAGAAAATTTTCCATGGATGAATATGCTGAAATTTTGAAATTTATGGTAGAAAATGAAAGGTTGTTGGTAGATAAACAACTATTACAAAGAGAATTTTGATGAAATTATGATTTAGGGACTAAATTGTAAAGATGTAAAAGTTATAGAAAAATTATGAATTTTATGAAATACATGTGTTGGAAAATTTATATGAAAATTTCGGTTAGGCTTGGAATAAGAATTAAATTGCATGAATTTCATTTTCCGAGTTTAGGGACGAAATCGTCATTTATGAAAAGTATAGGGGCAAAATAGTAATTTTGCCTAGGATGTGAATTGAATTAAATTGAGTATGAAATGAATTAAATTGATGTTAAATTCATTTAAGATCCTGAAAGACCTAATACTGAGTTGGATCGAGGAAAACAAAAAGTTTTGGATTAGTAGATTTCGTATATGAACAAGTATCGAGGTAAGTTCGTGTAACTAAATTGTGTACATTTATATGTTTGAATTAAATGTTGTATATCTGAATTGTATAATTTTCATGCATGCGAAATTGATTGAATATTCGATAATGCCTGATAAATGTCAAATCCCGTTTGAATAAATGAAAGTAAATGGATACAAGATTTCCTGCATTGGTTGTAGTCCAGCATATGTTGCGGACACACCACAGCTCTTATGAGCATTCCGTTATAAGCCCTCTCAAACTTCCCATATAAGGTTCTTACAAGCTTCCCGATAATAGCTCTTTGGAGCGTCCTACTAGGTTGTTATCCTACATTTGTTGTGGACACACCTTAGCTCTTATGAGCATCTCGATTAAAGGTTCTTTGTGAACTTCCCGTTAAATTGGCTCTTTATGAGTTTCTCGATAGTGCTCAATTGAACTTCTCGATATTGGCTATCCGAAGCTTTCCAATATGGTTCTTTATGAACTTCCCGATATTGGCTCATATGAGCTTCCCGTTATATAGCCTGGATAAGCTTCCCGATACGCTCTTTATGAGCTTCCCGAAATGGCTATGTGTGAGCTTCCCATTACAAGGCTCGAGAGTGTGTTTCCCAATTATGTGCCCTAACTGGGTACCTCTGGAAATGAATTGACAAATTATTGTAGTGTACACTAAAGTGAACTATATGAGTGTATCCATCGATATTTCAAATAAATTCAACGGGTAAAGTTCTGACATGGCTAAACTGAACTTGAAATGATTTGTCATTAAAGTGTACATGTAATATGGAATAATGATATGGAAAGCATATGTATATGAAAGACATTAAATGATGAACTCATTTATGTTCTTGGTATTATGTTAATTACTTGACTAACATGATTGGTGAAGTTGTGTTTTAGGCTATAAGCCAAATTGCTTTGATGCATTATTGTGTGCTTATCTTAAATGTAAATATATGGTAAGTTAAATTCTTGTTATACAAACTTACTAAGAATTAAATGCTTGCTAGGTTTTCTTTTCTCTGTATTATAATGCTTGGAAGCTTGTAAAGGTTGGAGATCAGTCGGAGTATCATCACACTATCCACCAGCCCATTTTGGTATAAATAGTAAACTTGTTTTTGTATAATGGCATGTATAGGTTAACTTGGACAATTGTTGGTTTGTAAATGAATTTGAGCTAGTATAATTGATACAAATTTACCTAAAAACATAAATGAAAATTTGGTAAGCATAACTATTTGAATATGCATGTTAATATATCTTATACAATACTAGTATTAGGCTTAATTATAATGTCTTGAATTGGTTGGTGAATGTGTATAAGTGTTGTTGTAGGTTAATGGCAAGTTTGGGTGAGAAATAAGGCTAGGTAATGACCTTATTTTGTCCACACAGATAGACACACAAGTGTGTGTCTTGATAGTGTGTGACACACGGCCTGACACATGGGCATGTGATTTGGCCGTGTGTCCCCTACATCCTAAAATTGAGAAACAAAATGCTCAGAATTGGGTAGATGGGCGGAGACACGGGCATGTCTTGTAACACCCCGAACCCGAGTCCGACACCGGAGTCGAACACGAGGTGTTAACAAACTTTGAAAAATTTCCAGACACTGCCCAATCTGTGTACTAGTCGCTTTAAAAATCATATCTTGAGCATCACAACTCGAAAATCAGTTTCGTGATTTTTCCCTGAAACTAGACTCATATGCTCATCTACATATTTTTTTCTAGAATTTTTAATCGGGCCAATTAGTACAGTTTATTAGTTAAAGTCTCCCATGTTACAGGAATCGACTACCCTGACCTTTTCGCATTACGACTTGGATATCTCCTTGTACAGGGCTCCAATACTGATGCTGTTTGTTTCTATAGAAACTAGACTCAGAGAGGAATCTATACATATATGGTATGACTCCTAATTATCTCTGGTTAATTTATAATCAATTTCAAAATTCGGAACAAGGAACCCAGAACCCGTTCTGACCCTGTCTCACGAGAACCTTAATATCTCTTAACATACTGTCCGTATGATTGTTTCGTTACTTTCCTATGAAAGTAGATTCTTCAAGGTTTGTTTACATAATTTATTCACTATTTAATTCTATTCCTACTATTTTTAGTGATTTTCCAAATCTACGTCACTGATGCTGTCAGCATCTACCCTTAAGGTAGGCTTCACCTATTTCATGGTTCAACTAGCCCTTTTTGCATACATAGCACAATTTATGAAAGTGATTAACCATCCCCGTGGCCAATCCTTGTCAAGCATATCCACACTAAATGATTATAACATTATACTTAAACACATATAAGCCATTTTCACATGGCTATCCAAAACTTATACATCACATAAAGTACTCGAAAAACAACAATGGGTCGTCCTAAACATGCCATATCAAAATTCAACCAAAAGAGTACCCAAAAGAGCCTTTGATAGTGTGGGCGACTTCGACTTCAAGATCCCGAGTCCGATAGCTGGAGAACCAAAAATCTATAAAACAGAGGAGCAATGGAATGAAGTAAGCAATTTATGCTTAGTAAGTTTTGAGCAAGGAATTCCAGCATAACGAAAGAATAGCACACATTTAGCTAAACGGAATATTTCATAATACACAATTTTCCGATATCAAACTTACTTCACAACGTTAACCCTTATGTACATACACAAAAGACCAACTTAGCCGAAGGCCGGTAGCTCGTTCATCAACTGAGCGAATATTTATTTGTAAGGGCTCGATTAAATTCAACACATACGTAACATATCCCAATATTGGGATGTTTTTCGAGTATTAGCTGAAATTTTACAGCAAGCTCATTCATTACCAAAATCACGTACCTTCGGAATTTAACCGGATATAGCTCCTCGTTCAAGTGCCTTCGGGACATAGCCCGGTTATAGTAACTCATACAATGCCTTCGGGACTTAACCCGGGTTTTAAAACTCGCACGAATGCCTTCGGGACTTAACCCGGAATTAGTATCTCGCACAAAGGCCTTCGGATCTTAGTCCGGATATAGTCACTTAGCACAAAGTCTTCGGGACTTAGCCCGGACAGCATTCAATTAATCATGCACATCTAACAATAATTCATGGCACATTCGTATTTCATTTTCATTTGCAAAACTCAAACACAAGGCACATATCATCCTTGCACATTCGGCTCAATAGCCACACATAGAGCATGATTTTCATTTGCTTAAAACATGATTTAATCACATCGTAATTTAAGCTCTCTTACTCAAGAACTTACCTCGGGTGTTGTCGAACGATTCCGCTAACTATTCGACCACTTTTTCCTTCCCTTTATCGGATCTATTTCCCCTTTGCTCTTGAGCTTAATTAAACAAATAAATTGATTTCATCATTTAGGCATCGAAAAGATGAACACAAGGCACTTAGCCCATATTTATACATTAGACATTAAAGTCACATACATGTGAAATCATGCATCAACACAACATATTAGCTAATTTTTCCCCCTTGGCCGAATATGCATGTCTATTTTTGGGGTCGATTTCAACACTTAATACACACATATACACACTAGTAAAGCATCCTCCCCTTTCCATCAATTTAACACTTGCATTGCTCATTAACATGCAAAGTTACATTCGGCCTTAGCACACAACTTGCTAGCCGATTCTTCTCCATTTAGCAACCAATGCACATATGTGCTCACACAAAAATGCTAAAAGGAGGTTCAAGAATCATCAAGTCATCATCACATGCATCATTAACAAGCTTCATATTTAGCATGCAATGGCATTAACACAACCTCTACCTAGGTCGAATCTTAACTCATCCTCATGTCTCATCACCACCACATCAAACATCAACCAAGAATGATGCATCCATGGTCAAGTGTCATTTCCATCACATAGCAAGATTTAGACCATGGGCTAGGTAGAACTCAAGCTAACAACTAAAACATGCATGCATCTCATGGAACATCATCAAACATACCTTAGCCTAGCTACATGCATGGCCGAACCTCTTCACCTTTCTTCTTCCTTCCTCCTTAAAATTATTGGCCAAGGATGAACCAAAGGATGAGAATTTTTTTTTCTTTGTTTTTCTTTCTAGTTTCGACAAGTATGAAGATGAGAAAAGGATGAACAAAAATTCTCTCCTTTCTTTTCTTTAGCTCACGGCAATGGGGGGGACAAACAACTACACACACATTTTTTTTTGTATTCACCATACTCCTTTTCATTATTTTATGCCCATGCCCCTTATTTTATTTGTTTTATCCCAACATTTTATGACACAAATTAACATATTTTATTTGTGCCATACTTATGCCATAATTTCCATAAAAAAAATTGCACAATTGCTCATCATGCCCATCATGGCCGGCCACCTTGTTTTAAGGTGGGAAATTTGACATGCAAATCCACCTATTTCATACTATAAGTTATTTGGCCACTACAAATTAGCCTATAGCATTTGCAAAAATTTTCACATGAGTCACATTTCAAAATTTCACTCACAATTGGCAAAATCAAAGCATGAAATTTTCACACATGCACTTTCACATGAAATAAACATAGGATATAACATCTAATTATTATTGTGACTCGGTTTAGCGGTCCCGAAACCACTTCCCGACTAGGGTCAATTTTGGGCTGTCACAACTCTCCCCCACTTAAGAAATTTTCGTCCCCGAAAATCTTACCGGTGAATAGGTTTGGGTATCGCTCTTTCATCGAGCTCTCGGTCTCCCAAGTAGCTTCCTCGATCCCGTGTTTGAGCCATAACACCTTTACTAGCGGAACTCTTTTGTTTCGCAACTCCTTCACTTCACGAGCTAGGATACGTATCGGTTCTTCTTCATAGCTCATATCGTCTTGAATTTCAACCTCTGATGGGCTAATTATGTGCGATGGATCAGATCGATAGCGTCGAAGCATCGAAACATGAAAGACGTCGTGAATCTTTTCAAGCTCAGGGGGCAAAATCAATCTATACGCAACCGGACCAACTCGTTCGGAGATTTCGTACGGCCCAATGAATCTTGGGTTCAACTTGCCCTTACGGCCAAACCTGAGTATCTTTTTCCAATGTGAAACCTTAAGGAACACTTTGTCTCCCACCTGATACTCGATGTCTTTTCGTTTCAAATTCGCGTACGACTTCTGACGATCTGTGGCTACCTTCAGACTTTCACGGATTACCTTTACTTTCTGTTCAGCATCTTTAATCAAATCAACTCCGAAAATTTTACTTTCACCGAGCTCGGTCCAAAACAATGGTGTACGGCATTTACGACCGTACAAAGCCTCGTAAGGTGCCATCTTAATACTTGAGTGAAAACTATTGTTGTAAGCGAATTCAATCAAAGGTAAATACCGTTCCCATGAACTACTGAACTCGAGGATGCAACATCTCAACATATCCTCAAGTATCTGAATTATCCGCTCGGATTGACCATCGGTTTGGGGGTGAAAAGCAGTGCTAAAATGCAGCTTGGTACCCAGAGCTTCTTGCAATTTCTTCCAAAATCGTGAGGTGAATCTCGGATCTCTATCCGACACGATAGAAACAGGTACCCCGTGTAATCTCACAATTTGAGAAACGTACAATTCAGCTAGTTTATCCAATGAAAAATCCGTACGTACGGGGATGAAATGAGCCGACTTAGTCAGCCTATCAACAACAACCCAAATCGCATCCTTCTTACTCGCTGACAATGGCAGTCCAGACACAAAGTCCATTGTGACTCGATCCCATTTCCACTCGGGTATCATGATCGGCTGGAGTAATCCTGAAGGCACTTGATGTTCCGCTTTCACTTGTTGACATATTAAACATCTCGAAACAAAGTCGGAGATGTCCCGTTTCATACCATGCCACCAAAATTGACGTTTCAAATCGTTGTACATTTTCGTACTCCCCGGGTGAATTGACATTCGGCTACAATGGGCTTCATTCAGAATCATCGAAATGAGTTCCGAATTCCTTGGAACACACAAACGATTTCTGAACCTCAAACAATCATCATCATCAATTTGAAACTCCGATTCCTCGTTCGGAACACACTTAGCCCGTTTTGCAACCAATTCATCATCGACTTTCTGAGCTTCACGAATTTGGTGAGTCAATAATGGTTTAGCTTTTAATTCAGCTACTAACACATTGTCTGGTAGAACAGACAAATGCACGTTCATCGCTCGTAAAGCAAACAATGACTTCCGGCTTAAGGCGTCCGCAACCACGTTAGCCTTTCCCGGGTGGTAATCAATGACAAGATCGTAATCTTTCAACAACTCAAGCCAACGTCTTTGTCGCAGATTCAAGTCTCGTTGAGTCATCAAATATTTGAGACTTTGTGATCCGAAAATACATGGCACTTCTCACCAAACAGATAATGTCGCCATATTTTTAAAGCAAACACGATGGCAGCTAGTTCGAGATCATGGGTCGGATAATTCCTCTCGTGTGGCTTCAATTGTCTCGACGCATAGGCCACGACTCGACCTTCTTGCATCAATACGCAACCCAACCCAAGTAGGGATGCGTCACTATAAATGACAAACTCTTTACCTGATTCGGGTTGCACCAAAATTGGAGCTTCAGTCAAATGAGTTTTCAGTTGGTCGAAACTTTTCTGACATTTCTCCGTCCACTCGAACTTAACATCCTTTTGAAGTAGCTTCGTCATTGGTGTGGCTATCATCGAGAAACCTTTGACAAATCGTCGGTAATAACCGGCGAGCCCCAAAAAGCTCCGAACTTCAGTAACTTTTCTCGGAGGTTTCCAGTCAAGTATGGCTGAAATTTTGTTCGGGTCAACTCGAATACCCGACGCGGATAACACATGACCCAAGAAGCTAACCTCTCTTAACCAGAACTCACACTTACTGAACTTAGCATATAACTGCTTATCCCACAAAATTTGCAGCACTAGCCTCAGATGCTCAGCATGTTCGGTCTCATCTCTTGAATAGACCAAAATGTCATCAATGAACACAACTACGAACCGATCCAAATACGGTCTGAAGATCCGATTCATCAAATCCATAAATACTGCAGGGGCATTAGTGAGCCCAAACGGCATCACTAAGAATTCGTAGTGACCATATCTCGTTCTGAAGGCAGTTTTGGGAATATCTGAATCTCGAATTCGCAACTGATAATAGCCCGATCTCAAATCTATTTTTGAGAACACTGAGGCTCCCTTCAGTTGGTCGAACAAATCATCGATGCGCGGCAACGGATATTTGTTCTTTATCGTCACTTTATTCAGCTGACGATAGTCAATGCACAACCTCATGGTTCCGTCCTTCTTTTTCACGAACAATACTGGTGCACCCCAAGGTGAGAAACTTGGTCGAGCGAAACCTCTATCCGTCAGTTCTTGCAACTGAGCTTTCAACTCCTTTAACTCGGTTGGTGCCATACGATACGGAGCTATCGAAATCGGCGTAGTCCCAGGTACAAGCTCAATACCAAACTCTACCTCCCGAACAGGTGGTAAACCCGGTAATTCTTCCGGAAAAACATCCGGGTATTCACAAACCACCGGCACAGATTCGGGTTTCTTTTCTAATTCTTTGTCATCAAGTACATACGCAAGGTATGCTTCGCACCCTTTTCTTACATATTTCTGTGCCAACATTGCTGATATTACAGCTGGCATCCCCTCCAAGTCCGCAGACTCAATTCGGAGTACTTCGTTATTTGCGCACCTCAAATCAATAGTCTTGCTCTTGAAATTCACAATCGCATCATGCGCGGTCAACCAATCCAAACCAAGGATAACATCAAATTCATCAAACGGCAAAAGCATCAAGTCCGCCGGAAAACAGGAACCTCGAATTTCCAGGGGACATTTCTTACACACTTTGTCGACAAGCACGTAACGACCCAAGGGATTTGACACCCGAATTACGAACTCAGTAGACTCAATAGGTAAAGTCTTACTGGATGCTAAGGTTTCACATATGTAAGAATGAGTAGAACCGGGGTCAATCAAAGCAATTACATTAGTATCAAAGAGAGTGAATATACCGGTAATAACATCAGGCGAAGAAGCATCCTCGCGGGCACGTATAGCATAAGCTCTAGCAGGCGCACGAGCTTCGGATCTGGTTATATCATCTCTAGATCCTCTCTGACCACCACCAGTATTGCTCGCATTTCCAGATGGTCTACCCCGAGCAGTGGTAGCACCCGGTCTCCCACTCTGATTTACATTCTGTTCCGACAACCTCGGGCAATCTTTAATGAAGTGGTCAACTGATCCGCATTTGTAACAGGAGCAGTCAGGGAATCTACAACTCCCCGAATGCCATTTACCGCAATATCGGCATTTCGTTCTGTCTCGACGTTCATTCCCAACACTGGCGACTGAAGTGCCTTGTGTACCTACAAGGGGTCGATCACGATCTCGTCTAAAAAAAACCCGAAGTGCCTCTAAACTGGCCCGCATCATCCCGAAATCTCTTCGATGCCGTTGAAGAGACCTTCCCGAGGATCTTTTACGAAACTCTCCAGTTCCCTCATCAACTCTTTGCTTTTCTTTTCTAAGCTCTTCGGCTTTACAAGCTCGTTCAACAAGTACCACGAACTCTCGTATTTCAAGAACGCCAACGAAGATTTTTATATCTTCATTCAGCCCATCCTCGAAGCGTTTACACATAATAGCTTCGGACGAAACACATTCCCGAGCGTATTTGCTAAGTCTAACAAATTTTCGCTCGTAATCAGTAACCGACATGGAGCCTTGCTTAAGCTCAAGAAATTCCTTCCGTTTTTGATCAACAAATCTCTGACTGATATACTTTTTCCGAAACTCAGTTTGGAAAAACTCCCAAGTTACTTGCTCTCGGGGCACAACAGAAGTCAGAGTACTCCACCAATAGTAGGCAGAATCACGTAGCAAGGAGATAGCACACTTTAGGCATTCATCGGGTGTACAAGATAGCTCATCGAGTACCCGGATAGTGTTGTCCAGCCAAAATTCAGCTTGCTCGGCATCATCGCTATCCATAGCCTTAAATTCAGTAGCCCCATGTTTTCGGATTCTGTCAACTGAGGGCTTATTTGACCTTATTTGGTCAGTTACCGGTGGTATTGTAGGTGCGGGGGTAGTATTTGTCGGGAATGGAGGTTGTGGAACAGCCTTATTAGTTCGAATGTATTGGTTGAACCAATCATTCATCACGCTATAGAATGCTTGTCTAGCTTCATCATTCGGATTACTAGTATTAGGTTGAGAGTCTGCCGGCACTGTCCCTTGTGCGGGAGCAGGCGCTACACTCTCAAGATCATCAGCTACCTCTCAGTCACGATCGGGATCCATTACTATAAATAAACACATTTACAATTGTCAGAAATCACCACACTATCAAGTAATCACATAAAATGGCATGTATAGCTAGACCCAAAACATTACGGTAGTCCTAGAATCGACTAAACCGTAGCTCTGATACCAATAAAATGTAACACCCCGAACCCGAGTCCGACACCGGAGTCGAACACGAGGTGTTAACAAACTTTGAAAAATTTCCAGACACTGCCCAATCTGTGTACTAGTCGCTTTAAAAATCATATCTTGAGCTTCACAACTCGAAAATCATTTTCGTGATTTTTCCCTGAAACTAGACTCATATGCCCACCTACATATTTTTTCTAGAATTTTTGATCGTGCCAATTAGTACAGTTTATTAGTTAAAGTCTCCCATGTTACAGGAATCGACTACCCTGACCTTTGCGCATTACGACTTGGATATCTCCTTGTACAGGGCTCCAATACTGATGCTATTTGTTTCTATAGAAACTAGACTCAGAGAGGAATCTATACATATATGGTATGACTCCTAATTATCTCTGGTTAATTTATAATCAATTTCCAAAGTGGGAACAAGGAACCCAGAACCCGTTCTGACCCTGTCTCACGAGAACCTTAATATCTCTTAACATACTGTCCGTATGATTGTTTCGTTACTTTCCTATAAAGTAGATTCTTCAAGGTTTGTTTACATAATTTATTCACTATTTAATTACATTCCTACTATTTTTAGTGATTTTCCAAATCTACGTCACTGATGCTGTCAGCATCTACCCTTAAGGTAGGCTTTACCTATTTCATGGTTCAACTAGCCCTTTTTGCATACATAGCACAATTTATGAAAGTGATTAACCATCCCCGTGGCCAATCCTTGTCAAGCATATCCACACTAAATGATTATAACATTATACTTAAACACATATAAGCCATTTTCACATGGCTATCCAAAACTTATACATCACATAAAGTACTCGAAAAACAACAATGGGTCGTCCTAAACATGCCATATCAAAATTCAACCAAAAGAGTACCCAAAAGAGCCTTTGATAGTGTGGGCGACTTCGACTTCAAGATCCCGAGTCCGATAGCTGGAGAACCAAAAATCTATAAAACAGAGGATCAATGGAACGAAGTAAGCAATTTATGCTTAGTAAGTTTTGAGCAAGGAATTCTAGCATAACGAAAGAATAGCACACATTTAGCTAAACGGAATATTTCATAATACACAATTTCCGATATCAAACTTACTTCACAACGTTAACCCTTATGTACATACACAAAGACCAACTTAGCCGAAGGCCGGTAGCTCGTTCATCAACTGAGCGAATATTTATTTGTAAGGGCTCGATTAAATTCAACACATACGTAACATATCCCAATATTGGGATGTTTTCGAGTATTAGCTGAAAATTTACAGCAAGCTCATTCATTACCAAAATCACGTACCTTCGGAATTTAACCGGATATAGCTCCTCGTTCAAGTTCCTTCGGGACATAGCCCGGTTATAGTAACTCATACAATGCCTTCGGGACTTAACCCGGATTTTAAAACTCGCACGAATGCCTTCGGGACTTAACCCGGAATTAGTATCTCGCACAAAGGCCTTCGGATCTTAGTCCGGATATAGTCACTTAGCACAAAGCCTTCGGGACTTAGCCCGGACAGCATTCATTAATCATGCACATCTAACAATAATTCATGGCACATTCGTATTTCATTTTCATTTGCAAAACTCAAACACAAGGCACATATCATCCTTGCACATTCGGCTCAATAGCCACACATAGAGCATGATTTTCATTGCTTAAATATGATTAATCACATCGTAATTTAAGCTCTCTTACTCAAGAACTTACCTCGGGTGTTGTCGAACGATTCCGCTAACTATTCGACCACTTTTTCCTTCCCTTTATCGGATCTATTTCCCCTTTGCTCTTGAGCTTAATTAAACAAATAAATTGATTTCATCATTTAGGCATCGAAAAGATGAACACAAGGCACTTAGCCCATATTTATACATTAGACATTAAAGTCACATACATGTGAAATCATGCATCAACACAACATATTAGCTAATTTTTCCCCCTTGGCCGAATATGCATGTCTATTTTTGGGGTCGATTTCAACACTTAATACACACATATACACACTAGTAAGCATCCTCCCCCTTTCATCAATTTAACACATGCATTGCTCATTAACATGCAAATTACATTCGGCCTAGCACACAACTTGCTAGCCGATTCTTCCCATTTAGCAACCAATGCACATATGTGCTCACACAAAAATGCTAAAAAGGAGGTTCAAGAATCATCAAGTCTCATCACATGCATCATTAACAAGCTTCATATTAGCATGCAATGGCATTAAACACCTCTACCTAGTCGAATCTTAACTCATCCTCATGTCTCATCACCACCACATCAAACATCAACCAAGAATGATGCATCCATGGTCAAGTGTCATTTCCATCACATAGCAAGATTTAGACCATGGGCTAGGTAGAACTCAAGCTAACAACTAAAACATGCATGCATCTCATGGAACATCATCAAACATACCTTAGCCTAGCTACATGCATGGCCGAACCTCTTCACCTTTCTTCTTCCTTCCTCCTTAAAATTATTGGCCAAGGATGAACCAAAGGATGAGAATTTTTTTTCTTTGTTTTTCTTTCTAGTTTCGCAAGTATGAAGATGAGAAAAGGATGAACAAAAATTCTCTCCTTCTTTTCTTTAGCTCACGGCAATGGGGGGGACAAACAACTACACACACATTTTTTTTTTGTATTCACCATACTCCTTTTCATTATTTATGCCCATGCCCCTTATTTTATTTGTTTTATCCCAACATTTTATGACACAAATTAACATATTTTATTTGTGCCATACTTATGCCATAATTTCCATAAAAAAAATTGCAACAATTGCTCATCATGGCCCATCATGGCCGGCCACCTTGTTTAAGGTGGGAAATTTGACATGCAAAATCCACCTATTTCATACTATAAGTTATTTGGCCACTACAAATTAGCCTATAGCATTTGCAAAAATTTTTCACATGAGTCACATTTCAAAATTTCACTCACAATTGGCAAAATCAAAGCATGAAATTTTCACACATGCACTTTCACATGAAATAAACATAGGATATAACATCTAATTATTATTGTGACTCGGTTTAGCGGTCCCCGAAACCACTTCCCGACTAGGGTAGGGGTCCAATTATAAAAAATTTGGGCCTGTCACAA